>NC_031782.1:2586941-2627159 GCF_001522545.3 Parus major
TCAGTCACCGGCGGAGCCGCAGCGAGAGCAGCGCTGTCCCTTCAGCACCGCTCCCCCCGCGGACACCGCGGGCTCCACACCGGCCCCGCCGCCGCCTCTCGCCGCCTGCTTGGCAGTAAGTAACGGAGCCGTGCCCGGAGAACCCCCGCCCTGACCTCCGGCGCCGCCGCTACCCGGGACTGGGGAGGGGGATTGGCAAGGGAGGGGGGTCCTGGACCCTCAAAGGGGCTGCAAGAATGGGAGAGGGGTATCAAAAACCCTTCTGGGCTCGGTGGGAGACGCGCCGTGTCCCCGTGTCCCACTGCGTGTCCGCGGCGGTGGCGGTGCTGGTGACATTCCCGGTGCTGCCGGTGACATTCCCGGTCGTGTTTGGTGACATTCCCGGTCGTGTTTGGTGACATTCCCGGTCGTGTTTGGTGACATTCCCACCAGTGCTGGTGGCTCTCCCAGCGTTTTGGGATCTGCCGTGTTTGGGCTGACAGCGAGGGGTTTAAAGGCTGTTGGTGGGGTTTAGAGGGTGTTTGGGGGATGTCTGCGTAAGGCAAATGATTTGGTGAAGTGACATTCCCTGAAACCCAGGGACCGACACCTGAGCCCGAAGCGAGCAGGACAAGGCAGGAATTGTCCCCTTCCCACTGCCCCGGTGACATTGCTCATCTCCCCCGCTTTCAGGTCTGGAAAGCCGGGTGCAAGGATGGTGAAGCTGGGGAGTAATTTGAACGACAAGAACAACAAACAACCATCCAACGAAGATGGTTTTCAGACAGTTCCTTTGATCACGCCTTTGGAAGTAAATCACCTGCAGTTCCCGGCTCCGGAAAAGGTAAAACAAAATCAGAATGTGCTCCTGCATGGTTGCGCACACGTACGTGCCCCTTGCTTGTCCCTGGGCTCTGGTGATCGGAATTGTGGCACATTTATTCAATTAATAAAAACCGGTTATCTTTTCCTGCGTGTTCATCTTTTTTAACACGGCAAATAAGCACGCAGCAGTCCCCCAGTGCCTTTTCTTCTTAAAGAAGAACCCGAAATATTCATAAATACAACTGGAAAAAAAGCTTGGTGTGTTTCTCTTGCAAGCGCTGGGGAAACTGAGGAGCGGTGTGCAATATGTTATTATCAGCAAGATTAATGGCCTGCTTTGAGAGGAGGTAATGTGATAAGTCTGCCGAAATAAGCAGCTGTTTTAATTATCTCAGTTAAGCTCCGTTTTCTTCTCTGTGGCTTTGCAAAGCTGATTTGGGCACTGAGGACGCTGATTTCTTTGGGGAGAGCCGCTGAGTTGCTAAGGGACAGCCCAGGGACTCGTTTGGCCCCGGACAGGGGACATTGTTCGTCTCCTGCCCTCTCAACTCTCACACCTGAATGCAGCACTAAAACGCCCAGGAATGTGCGATTGGCTGCGGGTTGTGTTGGGATTTTTTGGCTGCAGCGTGAACTAGGAAATCTTTTGTCTACATCCCTGTGGGGATGATGCGTATCAGTATAACCTGGTGAGGACATGATGAGGCTGTAAAAATCCGTATTCCCCAACAGCCCTCACCAAAACAAAGCCTGTCTGCAATGTAGTTCCCAGATACCACAGAGGTGGAGCCAGCCCACCCCAAGGTACAGACAGAATGATTAGATCTTGCAGGATAATGGAATAACAGCAAAATTAACACTGATGGTTATTGAACGTATATCCTGCTTGTACCCTGGTACAAAATGAATTTTCCCCTAAATACATTAGGAGAACATGGTGATGGATGTGATAAACCTGTCTAGGTAGACAAACCGTGTTTATTTTAGGATAGAGCTGAGTCAACTGCCTTGACATCCTGGGACCCAGAGCTGCGCCAGACAAAGGAACTGGTTCCATTCTCCACGTGCCTCATGGCAATCAGGAGCAACTCGGCTGCATTCAGGAGAGTTAGAGTTCTATGAATTGTGAATCAGAGGCTGAGCCAGCCCTTATCTGTGACTCTGATAAGTAAGATTAAACAAAATAATTCGGGCAGAGCAATATGATTTGTCATAAATGTCTGAAAAGCTCAGGGGAAACTGTAGGTGTGTAAAAGTCGCTCCTTTGATGCCGGTACAAAGGGCTTGTTGAGATCACCCCCTGTCACATGACAATGTGGAATTTAAATGACTCGTGGAGCAGGTGAGACACGGATTACTCAACAAAGATCTTTTCAAGCTGATCAAGTGGTAACGAGTGTTCTCAGGACCGCCACAGTTCCAAATGCCCGTTGGTGAACAAACAGTGGCATGGATCGGTGTGGTGTGGTTCCTTGCTGATTTTTCTGTTTAAACATGTCCACATCAATAATTCACGTGTTGTTAGGTTACATTACCTTCATTAGCATATATTACTGCCAGTGCATCTACCGACATCCATATTTTTCTTTGCTGGAAGTGTGGGATGTATCTCCAGGCGTGCTGAGCGTGATTCAGAACTCATTAGAGTCAGAGCTATTGATTTCTCCAGGCTGTGGTTCATCTCCTCCGTGCAGCAGGCCCGGAGTTAACGGGCTGGAAATCCCTTCACCAGGAGGAGAAGTTATTTATGATAAAAGCAAAATAATTCACGACCTGTTTCCTTTGCTCCCTGTAGAAGGGTTTCTGGTGGGGTGAATTCACCCCAGGGCAGAGGGGCTGTTTAAAGAGCTGCTAATAAGGAGCTGAGCCTCAGGTGAAAAGCTTTGGGCAGAGGTTAAGTGAGAGGGGCAAATTGCAGCTTTGTTCTTGAGAAAACAAAGCCGCTGTTGAATACAGGCAGGCTGTCCCCCTGAGGAAGAGTGGACATGGATTTCAAGTCTCGTTTGGACTTGCCTTGCTCTCAGGAGTCTGGGTTAATAAAACACCTAAAACTGACATTTTACCCGTCTCTTCCTAAAACCCGCGAGCAGTTGATTTTTAGCCGGGGAGAATGAGAGGGTGAGGCGAGGTTCTCCCCGTGTTCGGGATGCTGGGGAGGGAGCAGAGCGGGACAGCGGGGCTCTCCAGCAGCCACGGGAGGCGATGCTGCCGGCCAGCTCCGCCACCGCATCCTCCGCACTCCACAGAGCGCACTGTCCTGGCAGCACCCTGCCAGCGAAACCTTAAAAAAATAAATCCAACCCTGCTCAGTATTCACTTCTCTTTGCTGTCAGAAAGGATCTTCATTTAGGAACCTCTGAGCTTTTTGAACTGGGTCTAACCTTGCGGTCAGGGCAATCCAGGGTGCATCAAAAGCAGGGCAGGGAGCTTTGGGTGCAGCTCAGGGCTCTGTCTGGAGGAGGAGTAGTAACAGCTTTGGATAGTGATCCAGGAGTGTACGAGGCTTGTGCTGGACAGCCCAGCTGTTGTCCCTACAATACCTTCACCTGGTGTGTATTTGCAAGTTTTTTTTTTCCTTTATAAGCTTTTTGTTTCAGTTGAGTCTCAGATACCTGTATACAAGTGGAAGAACTTCAAACCTATTGTTTGTTGGATCCTTAAAAGCACCCCACAAAGCCTGTGGAATCTACAGAATGAAAAACTGTGGTTTAGGGACCTTAAATTCCTGACTTTTTTTCTTCATTTTAAGGACATTTTTGTAGCTGAATCACTTTTGAGAGTCACTCCAAGTGACTCTCAGCATTAACCTATGTAGGTGTTTCACCAGAACTTCCATCCTCTCTTGCCAAGTGCTTTTTGTCTGGCTCCTCTGTCAGAGAAAGGATACGGAGAACATAAAAATGAGGCTTTTTCTGATGTGGTGTAACCCTTGAAGTCCAGCTCTTTTCAGATAGTTCCTTGAAAAAAATCATATGGAGGTGAGAAAGTAAAACTCTTAAACTTGTGCTTAAATTTACTGTCTGTCCTTTTGGGGGTGCTTTCCTAACAGGCTTCTGCAAAGCACTGAGAGCTTAGCAGCTCCCTCTTACTTCCACCTTCCTGCTGGCTGTTGGAAGAATGCAGGCAGGATTTCAGGAGGCTTCAATTTGAAAACCTTTCTTTTCAAAAACTGCAGGCCACTGGAATGTCTGCTTCCTTCTCCCACCAAAGGAGGATGTCTTTTTCTCGTGCTGCTCCTCCTGCAGCATCAGCATTCCCATCCTTCTGTCAGCACTTGTGTGGCTGTAGGGACACAAATGGACTCAGGAGAGGAATTGTCCCCCTAAGGTGTTAAGCCTGCTGTGCATTTAAATTTATTGACAATCTTCCAGCATTTCCCCTGTTCCCTCGCTGGAGCAGAAGGCAGAGTCAGGTGCTCCTAAATAATTTTTGCATGGTCTTTCTGGTGAAATCCATCCATGTAACAGCAATAATAGCCCCATCAACAATGACAAGCCCTTGACCTGGCTTTTTATGTCTCTGAATTTCATTTCTTCTGATTCAAAAAGAAAAAGAAAAAAAAAAAACCCAAAAAACAACCCAACAGAAGTCTTTTATCTTTTAGGAGCAAAGGGAAAAAGAGGAGCTGTTGCCTTGTTTTCCAAGGCATAGACAAACAGCTTCAGCTGTGATTGTGTCCCTGCAATGATAATGCTGAAAGATGTGCAGCTTTTCAGGGACTGTTCTGTTCACTGAAATGTTAAATGAGACCAACAACTGGGGACCCCTTGGTCTCTTGGCTCGCTTCACTATAATCCAGCAGGAAAATACCTCTGTTCTGGCAGCAAAATCCTAATTTTACATAACACAAAAGTGCATGAAAGCTCTTGTCAGGCTGTAAAAAACATCCGGCACCTCTTTTGTGGTAAAGGCTGCAGAAGGCTTATCATGTGGTCCATTGTTCTTTATTTTGAATGCATCAGGAGGCTCGAGAATTAATTTCTCTAGTGGCAAATTCCTGCCACCAGCCCAGGGAAGAAAAAAACCACAGATATAACATCTCTCTTCAAAAGCTTTCCCCACCCTGTGCTCCTGCCCCTGGCCACATCCCTTTCTGAGTGGCTGAGGCCATGCATTTACAAAGAGCTCCTGGAGATCAGGGGGGTCCCTGGTGTTCCCAGCCTGTCCCTGTTGGTTTAACAGAAAATAACGTTTGGTCCTGGCCAGCTGAGCAGGAATAATTAAGAGTAGCTGGATGAGTGCTCCTGTACCTCGGGGACTGCTTGGAGCTGTGTCCTGGATACCGGTGTCAGCCTGAAGGCACGAGCTGTCAGGGCAGCGTGGGGCTGCTTTTGGGGAGCTGGAGGCAGCTCAGCATTCCCGGCTGGGCATTCCCGGGAAGCTGCAGGAGCTCTGGATGAGCCTGGGACAGGCGGCTCCTGCTCCTCGGCTGCTGGGATGGAGCAAATGGCAAAAGGAGGGATGGGGCAGGGGGAGAAAGCAAGAAAGAGGAGGAGGATGCAAAGGGAAAGAAAACACGGATAAAACAAAGGAAGGGTACAACAAATAAAAAAGAACAGGCTGTCTTGCCTTTCCTCATCCTTTCCTTTCTCCACTTGGGATACTCTGCCTCATCCCCACAAAGTCTGAGCCTTCTTCTCGTCCCCCTCCTACAGTGTGCAAATTCCTTTGTCCTCTGGGTGTGTATTAGAACTGAACACCACCCCTGCTCATTAGGCTGTAATAAATCCTTGCAGCATCTCACTCGGGCAGAGCAGCGTTTGGGGAGCCTCCTTGATGTCTGCACGTTTTGGACAGCCCTGCTCGTGTCCTTGGCAGTTCCTGCTCCTGTTTGGATGTCACTGTGTGCCAGCATTCCTCTCACACATCAATCCCTCCACTAGGGCTGTTCAGAGAGTGCTCACAGGGACCTGGAGCAGCTTCCTGCAGCCTCCCATCATCCAGAGAATGTGCTGCTGCAGCAGAGCTTCACTCTGAACATCCCAGGATTTGTGTAGCCTGGGCAGAAATCTCCCTCCTTAACTGCTCTGCCATCAGTGCCTGAATTAGGGGCTTTGAAGCTGCCTGGGTTTGTGAGCTCCATTACCTCTCTAAAGCCCAGCTATGTCTGCCCTGCAATTCCTGGAGCTGCATCCTGCAGAAACAGCAGGAATGGACACAGGGAATGGGTGCTGGGCTATGGCTGAGCTGGTTCTTTTTTCTACCATGAAAGCGTGGAAGTGCTTTCAGCAAGACTGTCAAGTGAACCCCACATACCAGTTCCTTACTGGTCTGGAAAGGAGGACAGGGCAGGAATCTTGGCTGCTGGAAATCAGGGCAGCTGAAGGGAAGTCAGTGGAGCTCTGCTCACCCGGCCCATTTGTGATTGATTCTTTTGTCTGCTTTACTAAACCCTCTCCTGGATGAACCTACTGAAAGCAGTTTTTCTCACCCCACCTCCTCCTGTGGGTTCCTGGTGGTTTGGGTACCCAGGGATTTGTAGGGAGACTTGGCTGAATAAATTCCAAGCCACTTTTGTTCTTGGGGCTGTCCCTTGCCCTTCTCAGCTGCTTTCGGCTCCCAGTGCAGCCTTTGCATTCCGTGATGCCTTTCACTGCTGATGCCAGGGCTGATTACATTTGCTGTCTTTGTCCTTTTGCGATGTTCCTTATGCCTGGAATATCCTCCTGGCACTGAGTCAGAAGACCACTTTTTTCCTACCACCCTCTGTGAAACTCATTTCCAGCACAACACCCATTAGATGAGCTGATACAGGGTAAAAAGGTAACAGAGTACTGACCCTGGCTTTCTCCAGGGTCTAAGGATTTGATCCAAGGCATCTTTTTCTTTAAATATTCATATTTTTGCTTTGTTTGCTGCTTGATATTTCAGGCACTTTATTTATTCAAATAATGACTAGGATGCCATTACCTACATCCCAAATGCCAATCTTAATATCAGCCTTTGGGAAGTCTGCCTGCTGAGATGTGTCCATCCTATAGATTTGGAAGCATAGCTGCCATTCCTGTAGGATAGGACGCAGCCATAACCATTTGGGGAAGTTCTAAGACCTAATTCTCTAAAAATCTGTTATTTTGCAGCATGGGGATTGCCAGGTAATCTGAGATTTGTTCACTTTACCCGGTTTCTGGCAGTAGCCAGGGCAACAGTCAGGAGGAGGAGATACAGGAGATGCTGCACAGAGCTGCTCATGCCTATCAGTGTTTCACCCTAAGCCTGCAAGGCCAAAGATTGTTTTAAACCCTGAAACATGATTTTCCCATCTCTTTTCCTCTATTCTTTTAGTGCTAAGTATTTGAACTTCAGCTGCTGTTGGCAGTGTGCACATCTCATTTGCTCTTTGGAGCTGGCTCTGTGTGAGGATTAAGCTGGAGGATTGTGTGTGCAGGTGGTGGATTCTGGCCACTGCTTGGTCTGGAGCACACGAGGGGAGAACCTGCCCCAGTCCCAGCAGGTTTAGTGCCAGCTTTAGGCTGGGGACACCTTGTGCTGTCACCTGGCCCCTGCTGCACCCTGAGGTCCTGCTCAGCTGCTGATGCTCTGTAACAGAGGCAAAGGAAACCACGGCACTGGTGCCAGTGAGAAGTTGATATTTTCCCTTCTGTTTCTGCAAGGAATGGAGAGAGGTGTGGAAGGGAAGGAAGCTGAGTCTCATTTTCATTTAAAAGTGAGCCTGACTAATCTGCCTGCAAACAGGAGGGGGTGTTACAACCATTTTGTGGGACTACAAAGTCCAGCTTTGAACTTGGAGGGAACCTTTCTCCTTGGTAGCACCAACACATTTTGTTTATCACTCCTGTCAATCTGACAGCCACTCCGACTGAGAGACTCTTCATTATTAATAATCCCAGGAAGTAGTATTTTAAATTTTTATGATTTGCGCTTTGCAGCACCTGAACCACAATATATTACATGCACCGTGGCAGTGAAGTGGGAATTACAGCAGGGCTGCATGTCCTTTTCCAAATGAATAATTTAAAGTTTTCACAATGCCAGTTATGTTAAATATTATTACTCATTTCTTCAGGGAAAACCATAGAGCTCGAACGCAAATATAAAGTGGCAATAAATGATGTTACATTTAGCCAGTTGGAGACAAGGCTCAGAATTCATATCAGTTCATTTTCTGAAACACTTACTTCATCCCTTTGCTGGAAAATCCTTTTCAAGGTTCCATGCTTAATAGAATATTTTTCAATTTGTCACATTTCACATCTACTCTGCTCCTTCCTCCTCACAGCAAATGCTTTTAATATAGCCCGCTTGGTTAGAAGCTTGCTTTTTTTTCCCTTTCAGCAGCCCAAATCCCTGGATTTCCCAGCACTCTCCCACTGTTTACCTTCTCAAGGTTGTCGATGATGGATTTCCTGCTGGTGTAGGCAGACTCAGATCTGTTGTTTCTCACCTCAGCACACCTATACTTTTCCAAAGGATCACTACAGAGAGGGTGCATGGTCCTGCATCCATTAAAGCTGTGGAAAGATTTCCTATTGATCCCAGCCATGGCACTGGCATTAAGCCTGGAATAATAAGAGCATTTAGGTTTGGGATTCAATAAATGTATTAGCAAACAGCATCGTAAGAAACAGCTGGTGTGGAGCAGGGTGATGGATGTGGCTCTTGGTCCTGTTGTGCTGGGGTTTCACCATTTCCTCAGGCCATTCCCTGCAGGCTCCTCTCAGCTCTTCACAAGTATTTGAGGGACGGCAATGAGGAACCAGAAGATCCAAGGAAGAGAACAGAATGTCAAAAGCTTTCCAGACACGGAATGTTACTGCATCTGCTGACCTGGGATGGCTGAGGGGGACAGTTCTGCAGAGCTGCAGTTTTCCATAGGTTTTCTGACTGCCTTCCCACCCTGTCATCCTTTTCTAGCCCCTAATCCCAAAAATGTGATAGTTAAACGGAGAATCTGCTGGAGCTGCCATTCTCTCTCATTAATGAAAGCCTGAGAAAACAGTGAATTGTAAGCAGTGAACCAACCGTGGTGTGAACTCCTGACCCAGCCACCAAGTGGGACTCAGCACATTACTGCGATTCTTTTTTTGTCTTTTTTCCCTACTCCTCCGTGAGTAATCTGGGATGTTTGGGTCATGCTGTGTGCAGAGCCCCTGAGCAATTGATGAAGAATTCCCCAGGATCCCCAAGCATCCGTGATGGAACTGGCTGTGGGAAGGAGCCTGAAGCCAGCTCCGATAGCCCAAAGCCCTTAAATGCACACTTAACTTGAAATATCCGGCTCATCCCGCTGATGTTAATAGGACTACTTGCATGCTTAAGTGCTTTGCTGAATTGGTGGTTAATTAGCTCAAATTCTAAACAAACCTGGTTAAGGAGGAAGCTGCAAGGACTGCAGTGTGGGTTCCCATAATTAAATGTGACTTTTTGCTGGTCCATGGAAGCCTTTTTAGCTTCTCACATATTCTCACAATCACTCTGCAAACCCCGTCTAGGAAGCAACTTCCAAAGAACAGCTTTATTTTGGATATAAAATGAAGAAAGTCCCAGGTAATTTATTGGTGTCCTCTTTAGTGCATATGCAATGAGCAGCTCCATTCCTGCCACTTTAAGGTGGTGTATCTCTGGGAAATGGTGTGAAAACTTTAAGAACAGATCACTGGAGCAAGATAATCTGCAGGGAGATTCCCAGAGCTAAATCCATCTGGAAGTTCCCCCTTAGAGCAGCTCTTCTCCATCGTGCCAGCATCCCAGAGGAGGGAAGGAGGAGATGACATTTCTTTCCCTTCAGTTTCCTTGGCATTGCAGCCTGCCCAGGACCCAAATTTTCCCCTCCCTTTCCCTGATTTCAATCCGGAACAATTCCCAAGCCAGCAGCGCTGCAGAACAGCCGGGGAGAGGGGATGGGGATCGTTCTGTTGCTGTGGGTTGTAATAAAGTGCAGCAGCTCTCCCAGGAAAGCTGTCGTGGTGTGAGATGGATGTTCCTTGTTTGCATGGGAACAGTGGGATCTGGGCTGCCTGTAACTGCTCGGGGGCAGCCGCTGATAAACGAGCGCTGATCATTGCCCCGACTGCCGACTCAGGAGCCTTTTATTACTCCATGTTCGACAGCAATTTGGGTAGAATTTCTGGAAGACTTCACTGCCAGGAATTTTTTGTTTTGTTTTGTTTTGTTTTTTTCCTCGCTGACAAAATGGAAAAAGAAGGTGAAAAAGAAGTGATGGCAGGGAATGGGGGAAAGCAAATGTTTTCCACCCAATTCAAATCAGAAAGCTGGAAAGTGAAAACAGAAAAAGTAAAAAAAAGGGGGGGGAAAGGCTAAAAATGCAGAAAGGTTTCTTTAGAAAATTGATTATTCCTTCTCTAAATTTGCAGTTTTAACTCTGCAAGAGTGGGATCCATGCTCAGGCTGATTTATTTAGCCTGTGGGGGACTGAGCAAGAAGGAGCTCTGTTCTTCTCAATGTACACCCCATGCCCTCCGCAAAATTGCATTTTTATCGTTGCTGCCGCGATACTGAATGATCCCCCCCACTGCAGGTTTTCAGTCTGACCCTTGTCATTTGATTTCTGTGCTCTCCTCTAAAGAGGAGATCTCACTGCCCGCCCTGTCTTTCTTCTGCTGAGTAACTCCAGCGGGTGTCTGACAAAGACACTTCTGGAGAGCAGGTTTTGGACTTTTGTCATGCTACAAGCCCTTTAGCAAAGGTGCTTCTTCCCTCCTCTACCAAAGCTTTTTGATACCTCTGCAAAACGCTGTCCAGGGTCACTCTGGCTCTGTGCACACTCATTTCACTGCTGGCACAGTCAGCAAATTGTGTTTCAAGTACCTTCTCATCTGGCTGGGGCCTGAGCTTGATTATTTATTCCCAGATGTGATAGAATTGCTGCTGGACCTGAATCGGATGCCTGGTGAAGGAAGGGTTGTGTGGGTTCCTTTTCAGACTCTGTATCCCTGCATGATTCAAACTTTCCTGCTTATTGGTGCAATGGAACAGTTAAAAAATAACCATAACAAAATCGGTGTTGATGATGAAGAAAATTAAATTATAGCTGGAAACAATGAAAGTTTTTTATTTGATTTTTTTTTCTTATATTCTGCCTTCATGGTCTTTCATTAAGACCCAGTATTGCAGTTTGTGGAAAAGCTCTCATAAAAATTAAAAAAAAATTGTCTCCAGCTAAGATTTATATCAAGCAGGAAGCATGAATTTGGGATAATTGGATATTGTCTGAAAACAGAAAGAGAGCAATTTCTAAACACTGGCTGGCAGGTGCTGCTGGCTGATGCTCTATAATTTACTGTACTGGGTTTACAAAAGGCCAGGGAGAAGACTGAAGGCTGGCCAGCTGCACGAGGCTGGGTGCCTTTGCCTCCTTTTGAGGGAGAAAATGAGGTTATTGCTTGTTTGGAGCTCAGAGCTGACCTGGGCCACTTTGCCCTTGGCTGCAGAGGGAGAATTGATTCATTTTGCCCACAATGTACAGGGCAGAGTGGGAAAAATGGGGTTTGATTCTCCAGTGGGTCCAGAGAAGGGTCAGGATTCAGCCCAAACCTGCCCAGTCAAGCTTCTGCCCATGGATCATTTCCCATCTTCTGTGTTGTGGCATCACAAATCCTGAGCTCCCAACTGCTCATAGAAATGTATTTGGAGTGGCTTTTTGTCCCTTCTTCTCACCAAGTATTAATATTGCAAATGCTCCTGTAATAAATACTATTGAGAGGGATTTGCTGGAGGATGTAAATATTCATCAGTCTTTAATGATTTGCATTTGAATCCAGAAAATTGGCTTATGACTCCTCACTGCTTTTCTCTTGCTCTGATTTCCACATGCATTAAATGCAGGAGGATTAAATACCTGGGGTTCTCTTTGGTCCAAAGCAGACTTTGCTGTCTTCATTTAGAAATAAGTCCTTGATTAGCTGGGAACTCAACCTTGTGCATCACTTAATCTGTTCCAATCCTTCACCAGCGTTTTGTTTCTAACTAAGAGCTTTAGGATCACTCTTGTCACTCTCATCTGGAGCAGCCTCCACTCCTGGAGTTTTTCATTTCCACCAGGCTGCAGCTCAGAAATGGGAGCCAGAAAGTGGAAGGGTCTTCTGCACTGATGTAAATCACCTCGTTTTATAAGATTAGTAGGACCTGGATTAATCAGACACAAATCTTAGGGGAAAAGCCAAGGTGATAATACAAGATAAATATTGATGATCTGGAGCCTGAATGAATGAGATACCAAATGGCCTAAATTTAAATTGGCTTCAGCAGAACTTGTTTGGACAGAGCTTTTAATTAGTGAGGCTCTTTAGGATGGGCTATTCTTCTGCCTGTTGAGCATGATATAAAAATTAAATGCTCCTAAACAAAAGTGGGTGTCAAACATTTTGCTGTCAGCTATTTTAATGCTCAGTGTGATAAGCTCTCTGTCCTAGTTCTGTGTATCTGCCGATTTATCTGCCTCTCTTATTCCTGAGGGGGTGATGGGTTTGTGTTCATTTATGGTGCTTGTGTAGGTCCAGGGGATGGTTTATAAAGAAAAGCTTTGATAACAACCCAAAAATCTCTGCTGTGGGCAGAAGCCTTAAAAGTGTTGTTATTTTCCAGGTAATTGTGAAAACAAGAACAGAGTATCAGCCTGACCAGAAGAACAAAGGAAAACTCAGAGTGCCCAAAATTGCTGAATTCACAGTCAGTTTCACTGATGGGGTAACAGAAAGACTAAAGGTAAGAAATGGATGTTCTGCTGCCTTCTGATGCAAATGCCATTCATTTTAAAATAGCTGAATCAAAGTGACAAGAAAGACATAACAAATTTAACACTTCACTCATCACCAGGGTCAAAGAGAGGTTTATCTGCATAAGTGTAAAGATGTTTTTTTAGGACAGGCATGAGAATACCTTCTTAGCTACATCTCAAATAGAAATGCTTTTCTTTCCCAAGAAAATGATGAAAATATGTTCCAGCCCAAACTGAAAATAAACCAAGTTTGAATCCTCTTTCTTCTCAAACACTGATGTTTAAAAAGAATTTTTTAAAATCCTGGTGAAGACTGGTTGAAACATTTTGTTTAGCCTTTTAAAATACCTTTTGTCTCATAGCCAGACAACCCTTTTCATATTTAAAATACTTTGTTATAATTATTATATTACTACAGATTAAAAACTACTTCAAAATGCATAGAAATAATATATTAGAGGACTATCCAAGCATATCCTGTCCTTTAAGCAGTTTTGCTTCACAGGAATGGAATTTTCTGATGGAAGATGTTTTGTTGGGAAATTTTCAACAGGCTCTACTCAAACATGGAAAGAAACTCATGAATTATTGAGTGCTGTCGGTTCCTGTTGACTGCAGCACATTAGAATGGCTCAGTTCCTCCTAAAATTAGACTCCAAATGTGTAGCTGCCAGTTTTTCCTCCCTTTTCACTGGGAAGACCTGGTGCTTTTTCTAAACCACAGAGCATGGCAGTGATAGAAATGTGAGATCTGATTGCTCATTTTCAAAGTCAGAGGAAATACCAATAATTTTGAGTAGAAAACAGAGAAAGTGGGCAGTGCCTGGTGACATTCCTGCTCCTTCCAAAGCATAATTTATTCTTAAGAGCTGTGGGAATAAATGTTTATGGTTCTTGGGTTGTTGTTTTTTTGTTTTTTTTTTCCAGTGGACAGCACAGTTGGATCTAAAATGTCTTACCTGCTGTTGATATTTACTGAATTCTTCCCTGAGCTTATTGTGTGTAGTAACTATTTACCACCAGTGGTAACTCTCTGTTGTACTGAATTAAACCCCAGTCTTGGAAACCACAGCAGACATTTCCAGTGTCACACACAAATCAGAACCAGACACGATGTGCCTGAGAACCAACAGTAAATTTCGAGTCTCCTGGACTGATGTGTTGGCTGTAACTCGCAGTAAATGGCCTTGCTGGTGTTGTAAATGCTGCTGCCTCACTGGGTATTTAACACTCCATCCTGCAGCCCTGAAGGGTGTGAGAGGCAGAGTAAAACCACGGAAGGATCTGGCTTTGTTGTTTAAAAAAGTGCTCAAGAACATCTCCTCTGTACACACCGACTTAATATACAGCTCATGGATAAACCCTATTTAATCTACTCCTGCTCAATATCTTGTTTTTCCTGTTCAAATTCCCAGCTTGCTGTTGCATTCAGACCTCTTCTTCCATGCACTTTTTCCTCTTTCCATGCTGCTTTTGGTGCAGTTTTCCCATCACTCTCACAGCTCCAGCTGGGAGCCCTGGCAGAGGTGGGAGCTGGGCCTCTTCCTACAGAGCCTGGCAGCATCACAGTTTCATTTTTGAGCTATTTCCTTTCCCTAAAATCCATATGATTTTCATTCTCTGCTCTTCAATGTCAACTTATTCATCAGGCAGCCTCTGCTCTAATACTGGATAAGACTCTTAAGCCTCTCCCTGCCTGCTTTTCATAAGGCTTCCATGTATCCCATTAAATTTGTAGTATTATTTCCTGACAAAATGAGCTGAGATAATAGCTAATATTTATTACCTTTTGTACTTTTCATTGCACTGCATTTTTGTCCCAGTGCATGTTTTTAGTGAAGTTATTAAAAACCCTGCCCTCTGGTTATAAGCGACCCTATTATCTGGTGAAATCATCTTACATTTGTTTTTTGTAAGAGGAAATCACAGTAAATATTTAACTTTTATGATCTCAGTTTGGCTACATTTTTAAAAGCTTAAAAAAAGATGATATAACTGTGATCATCATATTCCCTTTTGCCTTTTTGAGGGTGGAAAAGCCCTCCAAGACCATCGAGTCCAGGCTGTGCCCCATCCCCACTTTGTCCCCAGCCCAGAGCTCTGAGTTCCACCTCCAGGGATGGGATCCAACCCTCCCTGGGCACCTCCAGTGCCTGAGCTCCCTTTCCATGGGGAAATTCCTGCTGCTGTCCACCCTGAGCCTCCCCTGGCCCAGCCTGAGGCCATTTCCTCCTGTCCTGGGCCTGGCTGCCTGGAAAAAGAGACTTTGATTCTGTGATTTTGTGCTACAGAAGATCAGGATGTCTGGAAAAAATTTTGAGACCCCATGAACCTGCCACACAAGTCCACAGATGCCCTTTTTCTTGCCTTTTGGGCATATTTTATTGAAGAAACTAATGAATTATTAGACAACTTTATCACATGAACAAGCCCAGGCCAGAATTTGAGCTTATGCTTGCATATTTTTCATCCATCCAGAACAGCCCAGATCTGAGCTTTTTAATTATCATAAAGAAGAGACTGTCCCTAGGCAACGGTTCTTATTTCACACCAGCTCTTCCAGGAACCTGAGATAGCTCCTGCCTCTTGTCACATCCCCTAATAGATGAGATTATGATTCTCTCCAGCTCAGCACACAGTGTCCTGGAAGTTTGACCAATTAGGCTGATTCTTCAGCTGCATGAGTCAGCCCATACATCCTTTATAAAACTGTTTAAATAGTTGTGTGTAGATGGGTTACAGGAAAATGATGTTAAAATAACCTTATGGTTGAGCCATCCATACAGGAAAGAAATTTCTTTTCTCATTTTACTCCTCCACAGAAAAGCAAAGAGAACATTTTTCTAAGCTGACAGGCAGTGATTTATAGAGCTTGCCTTCTCCAGACTGCTTCTGCTTTTGGAGTGTGTTCCTCTAGGAAGTTGTTGAACTGCAGAGATCTTGTTTTGCAGTGGCTCTGTGAGCTGAGGTTTCCCAGGCTGAGGGGGAAGGGTGGCTGCTGTTTGCTGTTTGAAGGGAGCTCCTTTTCCTGGTCTTTGCCATCCCATGACAGCACTGAGGTGCTTTGGAGAGGGTTTGTAAAAGTGTCTGATTCCTGTGTGGGGTGACAGCTCTGAGGCTTCCTGCTCCTCCTCACCAGTGATACCCCATCTACTGCTTTTAAGAACAACCTCTCTCCTGTGTGAGTAACCATTCTGCCCTGATTTCTATCAGTACTGAGAAGAGATTGAACCCCTTTTGCTTTTGAAGTAGATTCCCCACCAAATGGTTACTTCTGGAGAGCAGGGTTTCCAGTGACTCCTTTTCTGTTCCAACCACTCCAGATAGCACAGAAACCATCCAGCAGCACTGATTTATTTAGATAGCACCAGAAGAGGTGCTGGAGTGGCCTTTCTGTGTAGGCTTACAGAGCATTGGGTGGGCACCTGTAAGTGCTGGTCCCTTACTGGTTTTACACAAACTGGTCTCTTTGTTAGACCAGTCTGAGCCCTTTCTCACCACTGCCACAGAACTATTAGTTATTTTCAGGAAGGTAATGATTTATTGACTATTATGGGGAATAATTACCTCCCATAGTTATCTGTCTTCTCAAGTCTTCTACAGTTCTTTCCTTTTCATGGATCAGTTTCTTTGAAAGGTTTATGTTTTCAGAGCTGGAATAATTAAACTCAGTACTTGTCTTTAAGAGAACAAGTTGGGAGTGGGTGTATGGGGGAGAAGTTGAGATATTGAAGATGTTTTTTGCAAGCAGTTTATCTACCTGGAGAAATCATCTGCAAGTATTGATGAAGACTGGGAACTTCATTTTTCTTGCTGCAATTTGGCAAGTTGCATTTTCAGAGACACTGGCTGTGTCATCTGTCCCTGTTGAGTGTACAATGACAATTATTTCTTATCCTTGATCACCCCTCTCCTCCCTCCACCCTGAAACTGCTCTGACACACTCAGATTCAAGTATCAGTGGATGTAATTATTGCCCACACTTTTCATCAGGTCCTTAAAATGTAGTGGAACCCATTCAAATGCTTCTGTTGTTGAAATGCTTATACTGGAACAATGATTTTCCTCTGACTAAATGTGAGAGATTTAGAACAAAATTGCTTTGACTCCAGCCACACCCTCCAAAAGAGACTGTGATGCAAGAATTGTTCATGATCAAACCCAAGCCAATATCTGAAATGCTTGCCTGCCAATTAAGAAAGATTGTTCTGGGCCAGGGAATAATTTCCTGTTGGTAACAGCTTTGCTAAATGAAGATGCTCCCCTGGTTCCCCCACTGGAAGGTGAGCCATCAAATCCCCAGGGAATTCACACTTTGCTGCACACATGGAGCCCCAGTTGTGCCATTCCTGCTCCCTCTTCCCAAACTTCCCATCCAGGCCATGGATCCTGCACACTCCTCCAAACAAAAGGGATGTTCCCCTTTCTCCTGTAGGCTGCTGCTTTATGCTGATAGTTCTTCCTCTAACCTGCAAAGAAATCCCAGAAAAGCTTTTCATTGTACCCATTCACAGGTAAATAAATTTTCAAGTCTCCTTTAATTGTTGAGTTCCCAGGGGGCAGGAATAACTCCTGGTGAAAGGACTCCTGTGCTTTTTAATCCTATCAGTACCAGCATCACCATGGCAACTGCCACATCCCATGGATATCGGGATGTGGAGTGGCCGCTGGAGGATCCCATTACCCTGACTAATGGGAGCCCTGCTCCGGGGCTCTACTCCGGGATTTCTCCCTCTGCTGGGAATTGCTGCTGGGGCTCAGACGCTGTTTTCAGGATCCAGGAGAAAAGGGACAAAGCAGAGGAAAAGCAGAAATGCGGCAGGCACAGGGGAGCAGGCACTGGGGCTGGAACGGGGGTTTTCTCTGGAACTTTGCATTCACACAGGGCTTGGAGAGGTGTCAGTGGGAAAGGCTTGGTTTCAGTCTCCAGGGACTCGTTTGGAGGAATATCCCTCCTTTTGGAGTTCCCAGCTGTCACCTGGCAATCTCCTTTCCCTGTGGATGTGATGGGCAAGTTCCTGCAGGGGTGTCAGGCAGCTCTCACTGCACCCAAGTGTTCTCCAGACTGCGGTGGATGATTTGAGTGTGGAGCCAAAGCTGCCTCTTTGGATGCTGAATATTTTCCAGTGCAGTGCAGAAGGTCACAGGTTCTCTTTTCCCAAAAATCCACTGCCCAGCCCTGCCTGGCCTTGATGCAAACTCTGCTTCAGGCTCTCACTGGTGGTGTGCATGCAAGCAGGTGAGAAATGGTGCTCCTCATCTCTCTGCCTGAGCTCAGAAATCCTTCTTGTGAGGATTTCTGAGAAGAGGACAGGTCACATCTGTCCCAGAGGCTCTCCCAGGCTGCAGGAGGCAGATTGATGGAGCCGTTTGTGATCATCAGTGACAATCAGGAGCTGGGAGATTGAACTGAGCGGGGATTTGTGGCTCAGCTGCCAGGGAGCAGATCTGTCTGATCACAGCCCCAGGTACTGCTAGAAACCCTGCAAGGTATCCCCTGTCTGGGTGGGAGTCTGGGGCTTTTGTGAAGAACTCCCAGCTAATTCCTGAATTTTTTTTTGTACAGGCAGGGGCCCAAAAATGTCATGTCTATGTCTAAAACACAAAAGAAAAATCTGTTTTGATTTAACTAGAATGCTCTCTACTGGCTTAGGGACCACCAAACAAAGCAAAGAAAAAAACCCCAAATAGGGTTTTTTTTAATAGGAAATGGACCATTCCTTACAGTGCATTCTTGCTTTATGTTAGTTTTACACACATAGATACTGTTTTACAAAGTCAGGAAAAGTCTCTCAAGTCTGTTTTATTTTTGCCATCTCTGAGCACTAACAGAGCAATCAGCTGAAGACATTTGTTCAGTTTTGCTTTGGGTTTTTTCCTACTTAATTGATTTTTGGAGAGATGAAAAAAGTGAATTGTTATGCAGAAAATCTCTAAAAGTAGAAGACAAAGACAACACTCACATGCTTAAATTTTTGTGGGGTACACCTGCTGAAAGTTTATCCTTCAAACCAGGATATATTGAAGGGAGAAGAATTTACAGAGCAGGAACCTCAACTGACCCTTGGCTTTGGAGCAAAATGCTTGAAAAAATTTCCATAAGTGACCACATGGAGATACTCCTGGTGCTAATTACAGGATGTAATTGCAGTTCCCATTGGGCCTGGAGGATTTCTTACACTGCATCTCTGTCTCTACCACTGCACTTTGCCACACCACAGGAAATCTGAGTGGTGGGAAATTTTCCTGTCAGCATTTGAGGTGAAATGAAAGATATTTAATGGTGGTGTGACCACTGTAGCAAAAGAGACCCAGCAGGATGGAGGAACAGGAAAGACTTTTCAGCTGAGTGAAACCAAAGCAAAGTTTATTGCCTGTTGGGAAGTGCATTTGGAGTCTTGTAGCCAGACCACTGAATGCTAAAAAAATAATAATAATCAAGGAAGTGCAAAGCTTCACTCACACAAATTTCTCCATGCAATGTTTCACTCCTGCTAAAGCAGCACAGGCTGTGATTGAATGTTCAGCAGAGCTGAGCTGCCTCTTGTTGGTACTTGCAGATGTATTAAAGCCTGTTGGGTCGGATCCACAGCTAATGGAACTGGCCTCGTGCCTTTGCAGGCAGCATAATCACCTCGATTATTCATTTCTGTTGTTTGCTTTTAAAAGAGTAGCTCTTGTAAGTCATTTGCAGCAATAAGGCTTCATCTTTCTAATTCAAAATGGAAAGGCTTTTAATTCTTAAGTTACCCAGGGGACACTTTGCTCACCAAGTCCTCACTTTGTTCTCCTATAAAGCACCCACATAATAAGTTTTTAAGGAGAAATGGGTGTACTGGACCATGAATGCAGAAATGTTATTTCTGATTCATGATGGGAGACATAAATGCTGAAATACAGGTGAATTTGTTGCCCTTCTTGAAGGAACAAACTTCCAAATGATTTTTTCTTCAGGCACAAGAATGCACTGAACAGAGGTGTTTTGATTCATGCAAGCCTGACCTTTGGAAGAAGGTAATTTCACAAAGCAAATGCACCTCAGCTTTTCCCTAGAGCCAGGCTGTGGCACAGTGGTGGTCTTTGCCTCAGAAAAAAACAAGGTTTGGGGAATTTAGATGTTTGCAGCTCCTGGTGACTCTCGCTGGGGATGTCTGAGTGGGGAGTGAGCTCTGGAGCCGGCTTTGGAGGGATGTCAGGTGTCAGGAAAAGGCAGTAGCAGAGCAGGGAACACAACCTGCAGCTCCAGGTGTGTTGCCATGACCAAATCCCTGAATCCATTCCTGCTCAGGGCTCCCAAAGCTGTCCCTGCACCAAATCCCAACATCAGGGAGGAGAGAGGGGACGATTTTACATTCATGAGACTGTGCAGAGGTTGAGTCTTGGCAGGCAAAGGGCAGGCAAGGAGACAGTTTATTGATGACTTGATTTATCTTGTGTTCCTGTTAATGCATTTAAAAAGGGGCTGTGATGAGCTGAGGCATCCATTGTCATGTCCCATGTGGAGTGACCGGAGGAAATGTCACAGCCAAGGCTCTGCCAGGGCAGTGGGGAAGGGCTGCACGTCAGGAAGGCTTGGAGAGGATGTTTCTGTCTGCTGCAGTCCCACTAATTGAAAAAACACCTCAAATTAGGGATCTGGAAGGAAGCCTCTTCCAGCACTGCTCAGCTCCTGAAATGGGCTGCCAGGTGTTCTCAGGATGTGGCTTTAGGAAGAAAAGCTCCTTTCTAAGCAGTTCTTGAGTCACCCCACTTGTTTAATTTGGGGGTCTGCTCCATTTCTTTTGGGGGTAACAGACACAGAATCATTCAATGGCCTGGGCTGGGAGGGACCTGAAAAATCAGCTAGCTCCAGTGGGTGACAATTGAAAAAGAAAGAAAATATTCTTATAGGAGGAGGGGAAAACCCCCTATAATTCATTGGTGAAGCAGCCTTATTTAAAATGGCATTTCGAACTTCCATAAGGAACGGGGGCTTGGAAATGGAGCCATGAATTTTCCATCCAAGGGGTTTGACTTGGCACAGGGAGATGTCACGCAGCCCACAGCTGGCACCAGACACTGTTAAAAAGATCTGAGGCTATTAGTGCCTAAACAGCCACTAGAAATTATATTACATGATGGAGACTGGCTAATATAATTGAGCCAGCTAGTTATTGTGTGCATAATTTAATTATTTGACAAATTGCTTAGAGACACGGTGTGCTCCTTCCACACTCGTGCTGCTCTCACAGCTTTAGGAGATGCAGAGCAGAGGAATTGCTGGAGATGATGTTTCTTTTTTAAAATTTGCAGACTTGGAGAGGTTCTCTGGTGCTGTCACAGTGGGCTGGGGTGTGCAGAGATGGGTAGAGCCCAGGGGGACGTGGCTGGGACGGGAAATTGGCTCAGAGACAGCCAGTGCTGTTTCAAGTGGATTCTTCTGAGGCTTTGGGGTATTTGGATAAATGAGCCTCTCTCTGTTTGGGGCTTTGATTGTGGGCTGTGTGAGCTGAAAGGAACCTATGGAATAGTGGAGCAGAGAATTCCAGAATGGTTTGGCTTGGAAGGGACCTTAAAGATCATCCAGTGCAGCCCCCTGCCATGGCAGGGACACCTTCCACTGTCCCAGGCTGCTCCCAGCCCTGTCCAGCCTGGCCTTGGGACACTGCCAGAGATCCAGGGGCAGCCACAGCTTCTCTGGGCACCTGTGCCAGGGCCTCCCACCCTCCCAGGAAATATTTATGTCCCATCTAACCCTACTCTCTGTCAGTGTGAAAACCCTTGTCCTGTCACTCCAGGCTCTTGTAAAGTCTCTCTCCATCTTCCTTGGAGCTCCTCCAGGCACTAAAAAGCCACAATTGTGTCACCCCAAAGCTTCTCCTCTCCAGGCTGAACAATCCCAGCTCTGCCAGCCTTTCCTCCCAGCAGAGCTGCTCCATCCCTCTGCTCATCCTGGAGCCTCCTCTGGGCTCTCTGCAGCAGCTCCAGGTGCTCCCTGTGCTGGTCCCAGGCTGGGGCAGCTCTGCAGGTGAGGTCTCACCTGAGCAGGGCACAGGGACACAATCCCAACCCTTCCCTGCTGCCCACGCTGGGGGATCAGCCCAGGAGCAGATGGGAGAAGTTCCTGGCCCCCAGGACGATCCCATCCTCCTCATCTGTCCTTATGAGAACTGGAGCCAAATTGGTTTATGATTATGGTTATGATTATTATTATTATTGGTTATGATTATGAATTGTAAATTAAAGGACAAAAAAATCCCATCCACCCTAAAACTTCATTAAGAAACCTTGCAGCACTAAGGAGTATTTTCCCATAGCCCTGAAAATGTAGAGACATGACTAAGGACATTTTCCTCTTACAAAGCATCTCCTAAACAATGCTGCTGGACACCATCTGGAATAAAGCTGTTCTGTAATAATAAAGAACAAATCCTACATCTTCTTGAGCAGTACTAAGCAAATCTGAAGACCCAATTGTGTCACTTTTTTTTTGCAGTTAGCCTTTCAAAATTTTGGAGGCGAAGCTGTTGCCAGAAGATCAGCAAAATCAGCAACTTATTACAGAAATATTTTTAACAGTGGGGAGTGAAATGACATTTTTGAAGAAGTGCAGTCAGATCATTTTCACTGCCAGGGTAGATCTGGGTGCTGGGCAAGGCATCACAACAGTTCTTTGGCAGAGTTTGAAGAGTGGGGCAGCTCTTCCTGGGCTGTGTTTGGGGGTTATCTCATCTCCTGCTTGATCCTGTCAAGTGTGTCCTGTCAGCCTGTGGCTCCCTCCCTGCCAGCACACCCCAGTCTCGTAAAAACTACCTGGATTTGGGTGGTTTGTGCTTGGATTCCATCCTGGAATACACAGAGACCGCCAGGATGGCTGAATCCAGGAGCTCCTGATCCTTTAACTGCACCTTCCATGTGGAAATCTGATGGTGTCAATCTTCCATCTCGTTATCAGCCAGAAGAAGTTACAGGATGAAGGGGAAAAAATTGCCCTCCTGAATTTTTCATTGTCAAGCAGAAATTCTTATAATGGATTCAGGAGTGCATGGATGTATTTGGATGCCCTTAGATGATTTTGTGATTTTTTTTTCTGCAAGTTAACTGGGTTGTCAGGGATTAATGGGTTTTCAGGTGTAATGGAATTGCCATAAAGTATAGGAAAAGCTTTTCTGCCTCTCCAAGCACAACTCTTAAGCTCCTCTCTGAAATAACCTTGACAGAATTTCTGCCAGTTTTGTTCATAACAAATTTTGCCTTGTTCTTTGCCTTTTTCTTCTACAAAGAGAAAAATTAAAACCCAGAGAACTTCTTCAGCTGAATTTCCTATTAAAGGGTCACAAAATTTCCCAATACCGAGCAACACTGAAGGTATCTTGTAGAAGCAGACATGGCAGCAGCAGTGGGATTCTTTCCTGATAAACTGGAATTTTGTGAAGAGGCTGAGAAGAGTGCAAGAACAAAAATAGGCAGCAGAGGCTTCTGAGGTCCCTAATTCACATTACAGCTGCAGAGAGTAGGAAAATGGTGCAGAATTTTGTAGGGATTTTTCTGTGATAAATGATCTTTATCTCTTCTCTGGGCCTGGCTGCTTTTCCTGTGGGCAGCAAGGCTTTTCTTGCTTAGCATCTTCTTGCCTCTGCTCCTGGTTTAAGTATATATAAGCAGGGAGGAAAATGTCCAGAGTCAAACACTGATTTACCAAGCTTAGAAATAAAATCATGCCTGATATCTAAGAATTGCCAGCCATGCTGAAAGAGAGGAAATTAAGGTTGGATGTTGGCAAGAAATCCTTCCCTGTCAGGGTGGGAGGCCCTGGATCCCTGGAAGTGTCCAAGGCCAGCTTGGACAGGGCTTGGAGCACCTTGGGATAGTGGAAGGTGTCCCTGCCCATGGAATCTTTGAGGTCCCTTCCAAGCCAAGCCATTCCATGTTATATGAATAAGAAATAAAACTGGAAAAACATTGCAATGGAAAAAGCTGTTAAATAAATGCCCTGCTGTTTGGATGTGCCATTGTTCTCTGGCTGCCTTTTAAATAAGGCTTTGTACTGGAGTGAGAGAGGGGAAAAAGGGAATTTTTGATGAAAAAGGAGATCCTGGGCAGCTGATGAAATCAAAGAGAGCAGGGAGGATGCTTCCATGGGCTGCATGAAAGCCAGGTTAGCTGGAACACCACAGCAATTAGACATCCTCTGCCTGGCACAAAACCTGCTGGCACCTGATGTCCTGCTGCCTGGTGAGGATGGATCCTTTTATTCATCTGTGCTGTGTGAAAATGCAAAAAATGTTCTTTATCTGTGGGAAAAGGGGGGAGCCACCCCAAGTGTGCTGCTGTTGATGGGAGCTTGACATCATCCTTCACGGATGTTCAGGGCCTCTTCCCACATTTTTTGGAGGATGAGGGGAGTGTTTTGGTGTGGTAATGATGTTCTCTCTTCTCTGTTCCCTCTTTAGGGAACCTTTGGGAATCATGTGAGATTTTGAGGAGAGGGCAGGCAAATCCCTCCCTTTTTTCACCCACTCGAGCAGTCACATGTGACAGATTCATGCCTGCAGCACTTTCAGGTTTTATCTGCTCACTAAATTTTATTTCCCCTCTGTGAGTGTTTATATTGCTTAGAGACTGCCAAGGTTCATGTTAATCATAAAAAAAAAAGTGGAGGTTTATTAGGTATTGCAGCTCTGTGATTCTTTAGCATTTGAATGTTAATGAAGCTTTGTATGCTCCAAAATAGCTGGAGAGGTGGATCTTAGCTCTGGCATGGCAGAATATCCGGGGGTGGATTTCTCTTCCCTTTCCTTTGGGTTTTAACATCTTCCATGACATTTCATCCAGAGCAATTTTCCACCATTTATCAGCAGGTGTAATATTGTCACACCAATTCTGCGAGCGCAGGAGAGGCAGGAGAGTGAAAATGTTCAGTTCCATGTTCAGTTAAATGTTCCACTGGGAGGGAGGGGAGAGCTCAGCACAGGGACATGCTCCTGGGCCATAATCAAATGGGTGTCAGCACTTGGCCAGAGCAGAGAGGAATTTGTTATTTTTAAGGACTCAGTGGGTGGACAAGAGGAAAGAACCCCTCAAATTGCAGTTCTGGTGGTTCTTTCCATAGGCTGTGCATGCACGTGGGATTTAGCAGAAGAGCCATTTATTCTCACTCCAGACAGCTCAGTTCTCTCTTCCTCTGAAGGCTGAGTTTCAAGCAACATTTCTTTTCTCATTGCACATTTAATTTGGGGCAGAGTGGCCAAACTGGAGAGCTGAGCATTTCTTATTTCTGATTTTCCAGCCAGGGCTGCCCCTCAGCATTGGCTTTGGTAGAACAAGATGTACATCCTGCTCTAGTGCCTTCAAATTAACCTCAAAGGACTCTTGTGTCATTGTCATCATGGGTTTAGTACCTACACTGGAATTAGAGCAAGTACCAGGCCTAGCAGGCTCCTCTTTTAAATGAGGAGGAGTTGATGGACATGTGTTCTACAGGGGAAAATGTTCCTCCACACTGACCTGTCATCAGGATTTCTTTATGGGGAGGGATCTGTTTTCCCCAGGTCTCCTGCTGGAAAAAGTAGAGCATATTTAATCCAGGAAGTCTCTCTTTTTTACTATTTTAAGGGGATTTAATGTTTTGTGGGTTTTTTTCATGTGTAATACAACTTCTTTTGGGGACACAAATCATGTCAAATTCCATTTACATCTACCCTGAATCCAGCTGGGCTTTATCACCATGAAAAGAGACAGACTCCCCCAGGTTTGGAACCCAAGGGCTGCTCTGAAATACTTCTGTTCACCCCTCTGGGCACTGAGAGGAGCTGGATCCCAAATTCTCTTGGTCAGACAGGTGCAGTTCATACAACTGCACTCGTGTTGTGCCTGATCCCTCTCCAGCGCTCCAGGACTCCCTAACAATGTTTTCCTTGACCCAGCAGTAAATGCTGCTCCCTCTGTTGCTGCCTTTGGCTTAATTGACCCATTCTGCAGCAGATGAGGCCCCGAGGAGAGGTTAATCCAAGCAGGAACGTCCTTGGCAAAGCCTTTTAGCCTCAGTCTCACCTTTTTACCCTTTATTCTAAAATATTCTGATTTAACAATGAATTTAACAATGAATCTCCTGCTAGATAAGAGTCTCCACAGCTCTCTCTTCCCTGAGTTTTGGATGTGATGGGTAAGATTGGACACCAAGGATACAAATTTACTTTCAGCTCTGGATCTTCCAGGAGTAATCCCAGCTGTGCTGTGTAGGAACACCCTCACCAGGCACTTAATCTTTCTGGGGGATTGCTGGGAAGGCTTTTCCTGCCCTGCCAGCAATTCCTGTGGCCCCTGGAGTCCCTGCAGGATTGCAAATCCCACTGGTCCCAGAATTGCAGCTCCTGGAATGACTGAAGGAGATAATCAGAGCAGATTTCAATGTGAACCAATATTAAACAATTAATAATATTTACTGATATGATATTACTAATATTACATAATATTAATATAGTAAAAACAAGATTATATTGATTAATTCTGAGCTATAACCATCTTGCTGTTTATTAGCTGCTGTTCCTGACAAGCCTGTCCCCCCTGCTCTAGGTTTCTACCATCACCTCTCCTGCAAGTTAAATCTTCTCTAGATACACAGGATGCTTAGATCCTGCAAAATCCTGGTGCAGCCGGCTCTAATTTAGGCACGTGGAATCCAAAGCCATTTGTGCTTCATTTATGGAATTATGGAACCAAGAAAGCTTTGGGAAAGGGGAGGATGGGAATGTTTCACAGCTCAGTCCCTGAGGAATAGACAGCTCAGCAAAAATCAGTGATCAGAGCCTCAGTGCAGACATGGAGTAGGGACAGAAAATGTTGGATGAACTACTTAGGAGGCACCTGGAAAAGCTGGAGAGAAGGGAGCTCCAGCAAAGAAACAAAACCAAAAAGCCCCAAAGAGGGAATTGTGGCTGGTACCTCCAGCAGCAGCACCTGCTCTTGGACATGCTGTGGGATTTTGTCAGTAGTTGGGATATTGTCCTTTTACAGCTTGGAGAAATAGAGAGGGATCCCCTTTCTCCTGCAGGGCACAATTTACCCTGGTGGAAGTGCCCAGGAGGCACAAAGGGATGTGAGCTACAAAGACCTCATTGCTCCTCCCTGCTCACCTGCCTGTGCCACAGAAAAGTGGGATCTGCCGTGGTCAGAGGACACTTTATCCACACAGGTCAGACCTGGGATCTGGGTTCTGGCTGCTGCTGGGTCCTGCTGGGCCAGAGCTCAGAGCAACACCAAATACTACAGCAAAATCCATACATTTGCAAGGGGTTAAACATAGGAATGTTAAAAGTCGGTGGGGGGATGGGAATGATGTGGGAATCCAGGATATTGGATCCAGCATTCAGTCAATTACCATGCTTAGTTAAGTACTGCACGGTGGAGTGAAGGCTGCAGTCTGTTAGAATGTCTGTTCCTATAAGTCATTTAATTATGAGGTTGCTCATATGCCATTTTAACATATGTACAGTAACATTATCCCTCTTTTCTAGGTCACCATCCTCATAAGCCTGGCTCTTGCATTCCTTGCCTGCATAGTGTTCCTTGTGGTGTACAAAGCCTTCACTTATGACCACAGTTGCCCAGATGGATTTGTTTATAAGGTAAGGAACTTCAGAAGGATGAATTGCCTGAGCTAATGACAGGCTCTAATTGCCTGCATGCTTACAGCCCAGGCTGCATTTTTTTTTTTTTCTGACCAGGCCAAACAGAACATTTGGCAGGAATGTGTTGAAATGGAAAAAGTGTTCTGGGAAATGTGGATGTTCATCTGACTCCATCAGCTACTGTTACAGTGTAATTGTTGGGATTAGCATTTGGTGAACACTACAGACAGATGTTCAGCAACAATCCCTCATATTTGTGAATGGATTTATTGCAGCTGGGATCCTGCTTGCTTCCCACACTCCCAAGTAACTGATGTTTACTGGCATACAGTGTAATGCAAAGCAAACTGCTGCAGTGCTGACACTCTGTCCTTTGTGAAAGAAATCCACATTTGCCCAAGTAGTTCATTTCTAGATGCTCTTAAGCCTCTGTCAAGAACAAAACCATGTAACAATTGCTAAAACCCAGTGATTTTATATTGAATGTTCACAGAACTGTTTGCCTGGTCTGCTGAGATAAAAAAAAAAATATATTTTTCAAAATAATTTACTCACTTCTGACTGTGAATAAACTCATTAATTCACAGGAGTCTGTTCACAGGGAAATATGTGAGCTGGAAAATAGAGTAAGATGTTGGTGTATTAATAAATGTGAATTATTCTCTTAGGTTATATAAAAAGGGAGGATTGGGATTGCTCAGACTGGAAAAGAAAAGGCTCTGGGGTGAGCTACCTGTGGCCTCCAGTACCTGAAGGAGCTACGAGAAAGATGGAGAGGGACTCTTTACAAGGGCCTGGAGTGCCAGGACAAGGGGGAATGGCTTCAAAGTGAGAGAGGGAAGGTTTAGTTGGATATTGGGAAGAAATCCTTCCCTGTCAGGGTGGGCAGGCCCTGGCACAGGTGCCCAGAGAAGCTGTGGCTGCTCCTGGATCCCTGGAAGTGCCCAAAGCCAGGTTGGACAGGGCTGGGAGCAGCCTGGGACAGTGGAAGGTGTCCCTGCCATGGCAGGGATGAGCTTTGAGGTCCTTTCAGAGTCATGAATTCCAGAATCAAACCCAAAGCTGAAATAGTGAAAAGAGCTGACTCGCTGGGCTGTGCCTCCTGCCATCCCCAAGCAGCTGCTCATCCCACAGGTCAGGGTGACACTCTTGAACAGAGCAGCTCAAAGCAGCTTCTGCTGCCTCTGCGTGTCCCCTGTCTGTCTGGGGATCCATTCTGGCCTGGGCCCTGCGGAGCTTTTGGCCCAGCAGCCGGGGCAGAGCTGCTGAGCCAACCCAGCAGTGAGCCCTGCTCCGAGATCCCGGAGCTCCGCTGCCATCGGGGTTGCCAATAGCAACAGGTTTGGAAGCCAGGCGGGGCTCGCTGCGTTCCCCGTGAGCACAAACAGGAGCCCGTGAAAGGCCATGGCCTCACTCTGCTTCTCTCGCTTTCCCTCCCAGCACAAGCGCTGCATCCCCGCCTCGCTGGACGCCTACTACTCTGCACAGGATTCCAACTCGCGGGGCAGGTTCTACACCGTCATCAGCCACTACAGCATGGCCAAGCAGACCAGCTCCCGGGCCGTGTCCCCCTGGCTGCCCTCGGGCTCGGCCAGCCACGACAACAAGGCTGCCAAGACAGAAGGTCACTAAAGGGAACGAGCGGGGGACGGCTCCGCGGTGCTGAGCGTGCCCTGCTCCCAGCGGGGCAGGGGCGAATCCGACCCAAGTGCAGGATCAGCTTCATGGATATTTCTTTTCGTGCGTTGTTCTCGTTGATTTGTAACCGAGTCGAGCTCTTGTACAAAGGCATGTTTGATGTTGACTGTACCTTAACGATGTAAAAATATTTTTAAATCATTGCTTAACTATTTGTTAGAAAAATAAATTAAAAAACAAAAAAAGCAAGTTAGGTAAACAGCCCGAGAGGATTAAAGCAGCAAAGAGAATCCCACCAAGTTTTGTCAGTGCTGGAAAGCTGTGACAAAGGCTCCACATGCAGTGAAGGAAGAGCTGGAATCTTTTCAAGAGGGGTAGAGAACGTGGTACAAAGACATTGTGGTGCTGTTTGGTTTGCCAAAGGGGAGATATTTTGCTGTCAGATTGAATCCAGTGTCAGTGTTCATTCACTGATAGAGAAATGCAAGCATCCCTTCCTTCCCCAAACGTGCTCATGTGCAGACACAAACCCTGCACGGTGCCCCAAGGAAATCCAGAAAGTTCCTGGCATTCCTAATGAGCCACCAGAGTGCTGCTGGTCCTGGCCAGGCTCTGAGGCTGAAATCCAGGCTGCTGCTTGGGGATGGAGCAGGATGGGAGGAGGCAGAGGCTGCTGGAGAGAAATTCTGAATAAACTTTTGAGCGCAGGACTCAGAGTCAGGAGTTCAGGACTTTACTTCTGGCATATATTCCCTGCATGAGCTTTGGCAATTTCCATGAGGCTTCATCCTTTGGCTCCTCTCTCCTGAGGGTCACCAAAACTCAAAGAAATGCCATTATGATCAGAAGAGCCTCTCAAAAATGCTGCTAGTATTGAGCCTCTAACTTTTCAGCCCCTAATTTTCCCATGAAATGGGGTGGTCCTGCTTCCTCCTTCAGCTTCAGCTCCTTCAGCACTTCCTGTCATTCCAGGTCACTGGAGAGAGGTACAAATCAAATCTCTGCTTGCAAACCCCGAGCAGACCCCAGGCTTAATCCAGTCCTGCCCAGGGTAACACATCCTGTCCCCACAAATGGCACGTGAGGTTACTGCAGGCTGGTGGGATTTTAGAAAACCCCCAAGGATTCTCTTTTTTCAGAGCTGCAAGAGCAGGGAGAGCTGAGCAGCAGGAGCAGAGTGCACCGGCAGGGCAAGGTTCACCTTGGACTGAGCTGCTTTTTCAGATTTTTGGCTAGACTGGGATGGAAATTAGGAACTGGCCCCTTCTTCCCTCGCATTGGGCAGTTTTGTCCTCCGTGCCAGAGACCCTGGGCAGTGTGTGAGGGCAGAACTCCTCAGTCCTGCAGGCATCATGATAAATAACTGTATAGTGTAGCTAAAACTGTAGTGCCAAACGCCATCGTCTGACTCCCTCTCCTCCCTTCCCTTTCCACCTGTAAATTCATTTCTCACTCAAAATGTACAAACCGCCCCTTCCACCAACAGCCCCAACTCCAGCAAAACCACTGAACAGTTTATAATTTTGTGGTGTATTTTTTGTCAGTAGGTAGCAGAGACTGAAGTATTTTTTGGTGTAATTCTTGAACTTTTCTGACGGGATTAAAATAAAGTTCGATGTGACTGAGCGTGGCTCCCGAGGGTTTTCTTGGCACCTCGTGGCCTGGGCTGGGAGATGCTGGGTGGGATTTGTGTGGTGCTGCCAGGCAGAGGCTGCACCTTGCACCAGCCCCAAGGTGACTCTGGATTTCAGGAGGCATTTCCAGAGCTTCCCATTCTCCCCTTTTAATGCCTGGATTTTATTCCCTGTGTTCTCACCCATTTCCAATAGGAAAATAGTAATCAAACTGTAGCTTTAATTAATAGTAATTAAACTGCAGCTCATCTGCTTTACAGTGGACCTCCATTCCCATTTTAATGGGAATTCCTTACAATGGACTTCCTTCCCATTTTAAAACCAATGGATTACAGGAACCTTTCCTGGCAGCAATGTCTCCCTCACCATCTTTTCCTGATGCAAGCATTCTTTGGAATGGGGGGTTAAAGGAAATCCAGCTGACAAACCAAGGGCCACAGCTGAACTTTGGGAAAGTTGAGCTCTGTACCCAAACTTTCCAGCTTGATTTGTAACAAACCCACAGCTGTATTCATCTCACATGCTTCAGAAAGCAGATTGTGTTGCCTCAAATCCTTCGGCTCTTTGAAATGGAATGATAGCCTGGCATTAAATTGACTCATTCCCAAAGGCTAAAGAACATTTTATAAAACCTTTGGATAGCTTTCCTTCCAAAAAAAAAAAAAAAGTGTATTCAGAGTTGTGAAATTGAGCTACCACAGGAGAGAAACCACTCTGGTGTTAGAGGTCAGTGCTGAGTACTTGTGAAATATATTAAAAGGATCCAGTGCTGTGCAGGATTGAGTCACAGGATAATTTAACCATGGAATTCTATTGCCAGTTCCCCAGTAATACTTCTGTGTGTTTACTTGAATCAGAAAAACCCAGGAATCAAATCACTTGAATTAAAAGTGTTCTAGCTATTACTAGATAAGTGAGTCAGTGGGGATAACCATTCCTATTTAATAAGGGAAAGATCAAAATCTGTGTAGAGCAGAATAAAAAAAAAAACAAACCAAGAAAGACTTGGGGAAAGTAAAAGAAACCAAAGCACTCAGCTCCTGCTGTAAGTTCCACCACTGTGAATATTGTTATTATGGCTTCTGTATGAGCTGCAGTCGAGCTTCCAAGATTCAGCCACATATTTTAACCACAGGAACAGGGAGAAAATTGGAATTGTAGTGCATCATCTTATTATTTCAGCCTTTAAAAGCCTCTTTCAAGGCTGATGATGAGTTTTCAGCTCTGATTAAAGAGTGTGTTGGTGACAGCCCGGGCTCATCGGGGCTGTGGGCTCTCTGTGCAGCCTGGAGCTCTGGAGAGCAGAGTTTTCCTGAGCTGTGCCTGGGTGAGAGCTCAGGCTTAGCCCTGGGTGATCTGAGGAACAAGAGCCCTCTCCCTGTGCCTCTCCCAACATTTCTGTGATGGCCAAATCCATCAGCTCCAGCTTCCCACTCTGTGCCCTACCCTGCAGCAGCAGGAATCTCCTTGGGTAATCTCCTTTATGGTCCTTTATGGTTTGAACTCCCCCTCCAAATTCCCTCGTGTGCCCCTGGGCCTGGAAGAGTTGTCAGTCCTGCAGGGATGGGTGCCTGGGCTGTTTGTCTGTCCTGCTGGAGTGGTGGGAAGGGTGGAAGGAGAGCTGGCAGCACAGGGATGAGCTCAGCAGGGCCCAGGGCATCCTGGCCAGGCAGCAATCCTGGGGAACAGGTGGGAAAAAACAGCTCCACCAAAGGTGTGGTGATGGCAAGGCAGGAGCTCAGCTGAGCCCCAGAAAGAGAAGGGAAGGGAAAAACCGTGGTTGTTGAAGCTTGAGAAAGATGGAGAGCAAGAGAAAAGGAGATTGGCACCAGCCAAGGCGTGGAAGCAGGAGCTGCTTTTCTGCTGTAACCCCATGACCCTGAGCCACCGCGTCCTCCTCGCCTGATGGAGCCTGTCTTGTTTTGGAAAAGCCTCTCCAAACATCTGCAGTGCCCTGAGGGGAATCACTCCAGCACTGACTCCAATCCTCTTGGACTGCCTGCAAAGCCAGGGCGAGGAAAAGAGCCCACAGGGCTGGCAGGGCACAGTGGCACCAACAGCTGAGCTCTGTCTGTCCGGGGTCTTGGAGGTGACTTTGTGCTTTGGATTCCAGACACAGCTCAAGGCACTGCCCTGAGATCAGAAAAGGAACAGTCCCTGTCCCTTTGCATGTGATTTTTTATTCCCTTTATCCTCCCCCGTGCTCGCCAGCTGTTTCTGGTTTGTAATAATACCTCCAGTGATAAGTGTAAGGGTCGTGCACTGAGCTGTCTACAATCACATTTTATACGATTAGTCAGGGGTTTTTAAAGCACCCTAATTATTACAGTCAAACTGGATTAAGCCATTCCTCTAATAGATTTTCAGTTCCTGTAAAATAGGCCAGGGAGAATGACTTACAGGAGGAGATGGGGGAAGGAAAGGCTCTTTCCTTCCATCTCTTTGGCCTTTGAGTTTTTAAAACACCAGCAAAGGCAGTGGCACTGCAGGGATCCCACTGGGGCAGTGCCCAGCAGGGTCAGGGTCTCTGGCACTCAGTTCCCCTTCTCACCCCAACTGGTGCCCTTTGAGGGGCAAAAGAGGTCAAATCCTTTTGATTTAAAATGTTACTTCACCAGGGAGGGTGGATGACAAGTCATTTGAGAGGCTGTGGGTTGATTCCTCATGGAAAATAATCCCCAGGAAGCAGGGGAAGGTGGGAAGTGCAGCTCTGTTGTGGCTGAACCGCTGTTGCTGGGGAAGGCTGGGCAGGATTAGTGCAGGATTTGTCCTGCAGCAGGCAGATGGTGGTGGGGAAAAGCAGAGAGGACATGGAAAAGCCTCTTAGCAGCAGGGTACACAGTTCATCCTGGCACAGCCAGTGCCCTGCCCTGCCCCAATGGGATCTCAATCCCACTGCTGGGCAGGACCTGGGTCCTGCATGTGCTGCCTCCACCCAGGGCAGAAACAGCAGCCCTGACACAGAGTGTGAGCCCCACGGGGTGAGCACGAGTGGGAACCTGAAAACAGAGAAAATACTGACCCCACAATGACAGGGACAAATCACCAGTGTAGGGACATCAGGGAGGGATGGTGACATTGTCCCTCCATCCTCACAGGCTCTGGAAGGACAGCGTTCTCCAGCACAAGTGGCTGGAATCAGCTCCCCACACTGATGCCTGGAGAGGTTCCCTGGAGAGGCTCCTGGAGCAGGGTTAAAGGAATAAAGCAGGGATTTATTAAAAGCCCTTCCAAGGATGCACCTTGGGCACTGCAAGAGCCCGGCCCTGGCTCCACCCAAGATGGGCCCCGGCTCAGGAGTTTCACTCTTGGATCAGTTCTGGTCCATTTCCACCTTGGGGTGAATTGTGCAATTCCAGCTGCAGGTGATGCAGTCCCATCCTCCCAGCTTGCTCTCCTCAATTCGCTGCTGGTTGCACTTTTTGGGCCTGGAGCTGCAGCGGTGTCCTTGGCTGTGGGGCTGGAGAAGGATTGTTGTGTGTGCCTGAGCTGTGAGGAGACCCTGCTGACACTTTGTGTGGAGTTCAGAGTTCTGCACCAGTGCAGAGGCTGGAAAATAACACAGCTCAAACTTCAGACCTCAAGGGCACTGAGGAAGGCAGCCCTGGGGATGGCACCCAGTGCCTGCAGGACCTGGAGCTCCACCAGTGCCGTGTCCCTGCTGGGTCAGTGCCTCCCCACGGCCTTGGAGCCCCAAAATCCAAGCTCCCAAACCTTGCAGTCACCAAATTCCTTCTCCACGCTCTGCAGGGCTCAGCTCACCTGGGGCAGAGCCAGCCCAGGCCAGGAGCTGTCCCTGGCACCTGGGTGGCAGCAGCAAAACCTCCCTAAACCCTAAACCTGCCAGCTAAACCCTCCCTGCCAGCCCCTCCAGCCGTGGCCACGTTTCTGTGCTGGGTAAATTGATTTCTGTGTATATTTTCTATGCCAGGTTATTACAATTACTCTTCAGGATCCTTTGGGATGAAAGGCTATTATAGAGATGAAAGCTCATTAACAATAAATATAAAGGGTCAAAACTCCCCATAAAAATGTATTAGAAACAGATTTTAGTTTGGAAATGTAAATATAGCATTTGGCAGCAGTCCGGACTGGCTGGTCTGGTGTGCAAGAGAGCTTAATCCACTGGGAAGATGGGGCTACTTTTATAGCAGAATTAGTGGGTGAATTATGGAGTTTTGGCTCGCTGGAAAAACAACTTCTGCCTACCACCAATAAAAAAAAAAGAATTGTTGCAGTGGGGAGGAAGATTTCTCCTGCTAAAAATAGGATTTTTGTGCTAGAGCTGAAGAATCTTTAGGAATTTATAAGTAAAAATGCTGAGGGAAAAAAAAAATAAAGGTGAAAGGAATTTTGAAATGATGGTGGTAGGAATGAAAGTACCCAAACAGTGAGAAAAAACCCACTTTGTTTTTTGTTATGTTTCCATAAATTCATATATGAAGGGGAAGCCGAACGTGGCTTTTCCCAAAAACATTTGAAGCACCAACATTCCCAACCTTCATTCATTTCCCCTTCTACCCTGGGCGAATTCCAGCTCCCTCACACACCCAGGGCTGTAAAGGAGCCTGCCCTGACCCTGGAGGTGCCAGGGCTGCTCCTGAATTGCTGCCCTGGGCTGGATCCATGGGGAATCTGTGATTTGGGACAGGGATTCAAGCAGGGCTCAAGCACAGCCTGGGCTGGCAGGTGCCGAAGGCTCCCAGCAGCTCTCAGGTGGCACAAACTCATCGGAGCAGATTTTTAGTAAAGGGTGTTCCAGAGGGCTCTTTTTTTTCCCCACTCCTCCTCAGGCTGAAGGTGTGGAGGAGCCCAGCAGAGGGAGAGAAGGGGTTGGGGAATTTTGCAGAGGAAAAGGCTCTGTCAGCAGCAGAGGGTCCCGGGGGGCTCCAGCTCGGCTGAGCTGACTCAGTTCACCGAGGTGCTGCCGTCACTTCATGTTTAAAGATGCAGCATTCCCTCCTTGCTCCATGTCATCCCTTGAGAGGGCATTTTCCTGGTGGTTTTGATCAATTGGCATAATCACAGAGACCTTCAGATGAGTAATTAAGATGTTAAAGTCTTTGGCTCATACAAATTGCATTAATCTGTGCACGCTGTCACCCCTCCCTGCAGCCCACCCCATGATCTGCTCCCTCCTGTGCCTTGGCCATGCCTAAAAAAACACCAATGAAGCTTTTTCTTAAAATAAAAACTAATTAAGACATGCCACTTTAACCTCCCCAAGCTAAATAAACAAAGAAGGAGAGAAAAATCTCTTCTGTGCCTTACTCAGCTCTGGGTTTATTGCTTTTCCCTGCTGCACCCAATCTGCACAGCACAGCCATGACTGCCTATGAAAAAGGGATCTCCAGCCCTTTTATTTCCAGTGAAATTTTGGCATTACATGATGGAGAAGCTGTTGATTTTTGTGTGGGCACATATTAATAACAGAATCCCAGAATGGTTTGGGTTGGGAGGAACCCCAAAGTTCATCTCATTCCATCCCCAGCCATGGCAGGGACACCTTCCACTGTCCCAGATTGCTCCAAGCCCTGTCCAGCCTGGACTTGGACATTTCCAAGGATCCAGGGGCAGCCACAGCTGCTCTGGGCACCTGTGCCAGGGTCTGCCCTGTTCCCAGGAAACAATTCCTTCCCAAAATCCCATCCAGCCCTGCCCTCTGTTGCAGTTTGAAGCCATTTCCCCTTGTCCTGGCATTGGTAATTTTGCTGGAATGGTGACTCAGGTGGGGGAGAATCAGCCCTTCACCAGGGAAATGGGGAATTTTCTCCAAGAAACCCCACAATAATTCCAGGCAATTTCCCCACAGTTCTGAAGTGGGTGTTGAGATTCTCAGAAGACCTGAACAGCCACAACCAGTCCTGCTGCCAGGGGGGACTGAACCCCTTGGGAAGAGCATCCCTTCAGTCTCAGCCCCCCAAGGAGCTCCCCTGCCAGGTCCCCACCTCTCCCTGGGTGTGTTGAGATCAGCAGAATATCCTCCATTGACTGAAAACCTTCTTCCTGGCTGATTTTTCAGGTGTAGAATTGAGATTTTTAAGTCATTTCAGGCATTTCAAATGCTTTTCTTTGGCTCCTTGCTGTAGGCTTTCGTGGCAAATCGCACCCAGGATTTATTTTTAGTTTTATAAAACATTTTTCATATTTGTTTTTGGTGCCACACACAATGTATGTGATGAAGCAGAGTGGCTGAAGGAAATTTTCAGCTTGTTGTAAGAGTCAGGATGATTTACTCTCAGCTTCCCTGCTAACAAATTCCGTGCTCACCCCAAATTACAATGAGACAATTTTTTGTCTCATTCTTGCATTCCCATTCAAAATTGTCTTGCTAAAGCCCCTTGTAGTTCTCTGTGTATCCTAGCAATGCTGAGGACCAAGTGAATTCATATTAATGGAGGAACAGGCCCTCTGGTTTTTAATAATTCACACCATTGATTTTTTCCCCTGTCTGTATTCCTGCAGTCACCTGCAGCTTTTGCAAATTATAATGTAAACCCAAACTGGGCTGCACTCAGATCTTTTTTCCTCATACAGTCCCATCATTTCTGCCCTCCAAGGTCCCTTTGTGCCAACTATAACTCTCTTTAATAGTTTTGTCCATTTTCTGCAATCTTCCTCCTCGAGAGCTAAGAAAACTGAAAGGGAATTATTTAACTTAGAGAGGCTTAGAATAAAGAGCAATTATTCCTCCTGTTCATTAAAGGCTTTTTATTCTCTGCTCTCAGCACCTGCATTTTGTGAAAATACCAACACAAGGCAGCAGAGCAAACACTTTGATCTCATATTAATTGCATTAATGTTCAAGGTTAAACCTCTGGAATTCCAGAAGGAAAGTGCACTGAAAGGATTGCTGATGAGGCCTGAAATGACACATTTCCCCCAGCCTTGCTCTGTTCGCTGCAGCCACTGGAACCTCAAACTGAGTTGTGAAAATCCTAAATTTATGGAGCCATGGCAAACCAGGATGTGCAGTCCCAGTACTTGAGGGAAATTCTGAGGGAAAACCTCCCACTATTTTTTTTCCCCTTTCTTTTTTAGAAGAACAGCTCATTTATTTATTTTTTTTAATTTTTTTTTTTAAAGCCTGAAAGTTCTCAGCGATTCCAGGGCAGGAGGAGGCGGTGGAAGGGGGTACAAAGTCGGGGGAGGAGCTGGGGATGGAGGATGTTTCTTTGACACTCTCCTTTTCACATCACCGTTCTCCCTTTTTTTCCAAGTGCCGGAAAGTTTAGCGCTTCCACCCACTCCCAGCGGGGTGGGGGTAGGAAAAAGAGATTTTATTTTTAATTTTTTTCTTGTGGTTGCCTTTTGTTCCAGCCTGTTCTGCCTGGCGGAGTCTGTGTGAGCCCTGATAAATATCGGGATGAGATCCAGCCTATTTAAAAAGCATTTGTGCTTCTCTTAAATGGGAGGAGCCCCAAATATCCTCTTGTCTCTCCCATTTAACCCCATTGATGGGGAGGGATGGACAGGACACAGCCTGGGGTGGGGACAGTGACAACTCCAGCTTTTCCTGGGACACCTGCAGGGATGGGGATCCAACCCTCCCTGGGCACTTCCAGTGCCTGAGCTCCCTTTCCATGGGGAAATTCCTGCTGAATTCCCCATTTCCATGGGGAAATTCCTGCTGAATTCCCCATTTCCATGGGGAAAAATCCACCCTGAGCCTCTCTTGGCCCAGCCTGAGGCCGTTCCCTCTCCTCCTGTCCCTGTTCCCTGGCAGCAGAGCCCGACCCCCCCGGCTGTCCCCTCCTGCCAGGGACTTGTGCAGAGCCACAAGGGCCCCCTGAGCTCCTTTTCTCCAGGCTGAGCCCCTTCCCAGCTCCCTCAGGAATTCTCCAGCCCCTTCCCAGCTCCCTCAGGAATTCTCCAGCCCCTTCCCAGCTCCCTCAGGAATTCTCCAGCCCCTTCCCAGCTCCCTCAGCCTCTCCTGGTGCCCCAGACCCTTCCAAAGCTCCCTCAGCCCCTCCTGGTTCTCCAGGCCCTTTCCCTTCTCCCTCAGCCTCTCCTGTTTTTCCAGGCCTTTCCCAGCTCCCTCAGCCTCTCCAGGCCCTTCCCAGCTCCGTTCCCTGCCCTGGACACTCTCCAGCCCCTCACATTTTCACTGTCTCTGCACAGGAACTCTCTGAACTCTCCATTACAAGAAAAGCCCCCATCCCAAAGCTCCCTTTGCTCGTGGCAGTCCCTCTGGGTCAGGAGGTGTTTCACTCCGGTGTTTCACTGCTGTTCCAGGCTGTTCCCTGCAGAGCCAAGCGCCAAGAACTGCCCTAAAAGAGGGGAAAAGGGAGGGAATGTCAAAACGGGATGCAAAATGTGAAACACTTTCCTGCACGGGTGGTTAAAAGGATGGGAGCATGGATTTCTCTAATGGGTCACATTTTTTCACCCACCCTGCAAAGGGCTGAGAGAATCCTGGCAGGGAAAGAGGATTTTACTCCACATGTTAAAGGGGACCCCAGATTGGATCTGGTCCTGACAAAGAATTCTGGTAGGGAAGCAGCCCTGAGAGCTTTGCCTGCCACGAGGTAATTACCAGGTCACAGCATCACTTGGGCCATTAAAGACTCAGCAAACCAAAAGAGCTGTAAATTCTGCCAAGGCTAATTCAGCTCTGAGGCATTAAAATAAGAAAGGAGAGAACAGAAATAAATAGGCCCAAAGTCTCTCACATAGCAGCTCTGAGCTATTGCTTTTTTCTACCATCTGAAATCTTATTAACCTGCAAGTTGTTGGGGTTTTTTAAATTATTTTTTCATTGCACTTTTTTCACTTGATTTCTTGGTTTGTACTACAGCCAAACGACTCTGGGGTGAATGAATTCCAAGAAAGCTTTTGAAGTAGTTTGTAAATGCAGTAGAAAATAGTTGTAAACTTAATTGAAAAAGGCAAGAAGAAAGCACTGTCTGCCTTTTTTAAAAGCATTGTTCCCTGGGAAGATCAAATGGACATTCAGCTCATTTTGCATGCAGGAATTAAAAAGAGGAAAACAAAAACCCTCTTGGTCTTTGTTCTGCTGGCCCAGGTGAGGTGCAGACTCTGCTTCTTGGGACAGAACTGCCTCCTGTCCCCTCTTCTGTCACCATTTCCCCTTCCCTTCTTCCCCTCCCCTGGGCTGTAGGAAATAATAATAATAATAATTTGTAAAATAACCCAGAGCATTTGATGTTTGCAGGTCAGGGCTGCACAAAACCAGCATTGAGGTCACCCATGAGCAGCCAGCAGCTGTTTAGGAGAAATTTTGCAGTGATGTTATCACAGAAATGTCAGGTACCAGAAGATTTAAAATTAATATTTTAAAGGAGTTAAAAGTCATTTTCAAAGATCCCCAGCAGCTACAGACCCAAGCCATGAATCTTGACCCTGTTCTAGACCCAAATTTCAATTGCCCCCAGTTTTAACTTAACCCTTTTTTTAAGGACTAATGGCTCTATTTTCCAGCTCAAGTGCTTCCAGGAAAACCAGAGAAAATTATGGAAAATTCCAGAAAACCTTAGGAGGAGATACACAGAATAGTCCTGTTATGTCAGAGCAGCACTGAAAAGGACATTTTTTGTTGCTAAGAACTTCTTAGATTTGAAATAGGAAAAAAATAGAGCAGGGAGGAGTCATTTTTTTGGCTCTCCCCCCTCTAAGGCTGGGATCTCGTGTCTAGAGAGTGTCAGGGAAATGAATCCACAAACACCAGGGGTTTATGTCCAAAAAGGAGACAGAGGAGTCCTGTAACTTTATTCCAATAAAGGGAGAGGCCATGGGCCATTCCCCTGGGGTCTCTCAGATTTTTATCTCCTTTTTATCCCAATTTCCCGGCCATGTCCCTCTCTCTTTCCCCACT
>NC_031782.1:2627604-2683160 GCF_001522545.3 Parus major
TTCACAGCTTGTTTGTAAAGACAAATCCCTCATTCCTCTCAAGAAGCTTCAAAATTCAGGGCAGGAGAAAGAGAACTTGTGAAGAGAGAAGGAAGCATTGGAGCAGCTCCTGCCAGGAGGGGAGATATATCTATATATCTATATATCTATATATCTATATATCTATATATCTATATATCTATATATCGATACATCTATATATATTATATATATATATCTATATATATATATAAATTTAGAAGTTTTTAAAGTCGATATATAGATATATAGATTTATATAGATATATAGATATATATATAAATGCTCTCAGACTCATAACCCTCTGTACGTAAAGAGGAATAATCTTTAAGGTCCCTTCCAACCCCAGCCATTCCCTGATTCCCTAAGCAGAAATGCCCTGCCAGCACTCTGGGAGCCAAATTTGTCCCATTTTCCCTGTCACTGGTGTCTCCACCTGAGCCAGAAAAGAGAGTCCTGATCTCCTGTCGCTCACCCCAGCTGATGAATTGCTCTTTTTGCCACAAAAATCCTCCCTCAAACTCTTCCTCCTCACGGCCCTGGAGCTGCCTGAGGTTCCCTGGAGCCTGGGGGTGTGAGGGATGGCTCTGAGGGACACAGATCACAGGGAAAATGCCTTTCCTTCTCTGACATCTCTGTTTTCCCAGAAGGGAACAGAGGGGATGTGTGTGGGTGTGAAATTCCACAGCAGAGGTGGCCTCAGGTCTGCTTAGCCTCCAGAGCTGCACTTTGCCACCCCTCTGGGGACAAGCCAGGACTTTCCTCACTCTAGAACATCCTAAAAGACTTGTGGCCATATTTTATAATTCAAATTTTTTTTTTTCCTGATGCTGATCAAATCTATTTTTTCCTGCTGTGAGTGGCGGGGTTGCCTTTGGCAACATCAGCATTTGATGCTACTTAACTTCCAAAACTGGGACGTGGAAGAAGGGCCAGTTGGCAAGAGAGCAGCTGTGTGATCTTAAAAACAAAAACTAAAGTAGAAATTTTGGCTCTTCCCTTGTCCCTGGTTTTCCAGGGATGCCATTCTGCACAGGACTTGCGTGCTGCAGGATGGAACAGGCAGTGCATTTTTAATCTGATAAATAATCTGATGTCCCAGATTCCTCCTGCAGAATGAAAATGAGTGAGATTTTTAGGATCCTCTCTAAATCAACATCTTCAGCTTTTTTAAAGCACCCATCACTGAACTGTCTGGATGCCAAAATAAATAATAATCCTTTCTCCAGAGGGTCTTCATAAGACTTCAAACATTTACAGAAATAAAGAAAATAAACCTTGTTATTGTCTGAGTAATCATTTGTTTATTGATGGAGACAAGTCTGCCCATTTTTCTTGCTCTCTGGTGATTAGATTATGATAAAATGTGACATTCAGTGATAAATTTGATATGGTTGGTTACGAACAGTTTAAAAAGGGGGCTATCCAATTATTCTCTCCTGTGCTGGAGGAAGGCTTTGGCCACCTGTGCAGGAGATTGCCACACTTATGAAGCCAACAGCAGCCTCTTCTCCAAGCAGCTGTGACAAATGCAGAGGTCACATATGTTCCCTGGCCCTTGGATATCAGCTTTGGTGTCTCCCTTCTCATATTCCAGCAAAACCTGGAGCCCACGCCAGGACTGTAATGAAAACTCTGCACTGAGCAGAGGAGAACGGAGGGACAGCCAGGACCAAGCTGGGAGGGCCAGAGGAAGCCAGCTCACACTAATTAGGACTTTAGCTGGGAACTAATCCACCCTAAACATCGCTTGGAAAGAGCTCACAAACAGATCCCGAAAGAAAATTCCTCAGGTGGTTCCTTTCTTTGGGCAGAGCTGAAGTTTGTGCATTTTAACCCAAAGCAAGGACAGAGCCGTGGTGATGCAGAGTTTGCAGAGAGGATTGCTGGACATAAACTGCACCAAAGCAGCGTCCCTGTGAGAAGTGAGGTGATCAGGGGGATCACCTGCATTCCCTCAGGAGCTGGAATTGCACCTCCTTCCTTGGGGACAGCCCTGGGATCTGGCTGTGAGGCACCACCGAGGATCTCCCTCACATCAAAGATTATCTGTCCATCTCTGGCCACATCCCACAGCCAGCCCTGGTGCTGCCACGGGCAGGTTGGTGCTGTGGGCAGGAGCTCAGCTGTGCAAGGATGAGAACAAATCTCGGGGAAAGGAAGGGAAATGCCCCTGGGCCTGACTTTCAGCTTTGCCCTCTGGAAAAAGAGACATCCATGGGCAGGCCGCCCTCCAGCTCTGCAATCCATCTGGCATTGCTCTTTTCTTTTGGTGGGTCCTCCTTATTTCCCAGTTGCTCTTGTCTGTTGAGGAAAATCGTCTGTATCACCAGGGTTCCTCTGTCATGAGCACGAATTTCAGAGTGCAGCAGCCTCTTGGCAGCACCAGCGAGGCCTCTGGGCCAGCCAAGGAGTTAAACCCTCCAAACAAAGTGCTCGGGATTAGCTTCAGTGAGGAAAGAAATCAGCGAGCCCCTGAGGCTGCAGGGCATGGGACAGGCTCAAAAGATGGCATGTAATTAAATTCTTGGCTGAGAGGAACCTTTCCCTTTGTCCTTCTCTGCTCCTTCCCTGGGGGCAAAGAGCCCTGTGTGAATTTGTCTGCCCTGGGTGGTGCTTCAGACTTTTGGATCAGCTCCTCCTCCTGTGTTTGCTGCTCTCCCGGGTGTGTTTGGATGCCCAGGAGGTTCAGGTTGGTGCTGGGATGAAGGGCTCTGTGCCCTTGCCTGCCCTTGCCCGTGGTGCTGCAGCCTGGGAGCTGAGGAGTCCTGCAGGAAGGCCTTGGCTCCCTCGCTCTTCCACCACCTGCACCCGCAGCTTCCAGCCTGGAAATGTTCCACCGACAGCTCTCCTTCCACAGGACACTGCCCCCACTCACCCCCTGTGCTGACCTGAGCCCTGCTCAGCTCCCAAAATCAGCTCTGCTCCCCCACCTGCAGCCTGCACGTCCCCCTGATCCTCTCACAGCCCCTTCTCCTGGCTCTGGGAGCGAGGACAGCACAGGGAGCACCTGGAGCTGCTGCAGAGAGCCCAGAGGAGGCTCCAGGATGAGCAGAGGGATGGAGCAGCTCTGCTGGGAGGAAAGGCTGGCACAGCTGGGATTGTTCAGCCTGGAGAGGAAGAGCTTTGGGGTGACACAACTGTGGCCTGAAGGAGCTGCAGGAAGATGGAGAGAGATTTTACAAGGGATGGAGCGACAGGACATGGGGAAAGGGCGTCACATTAACAGAGGGCAGAGTTAGATGAGATTTTGGGAAGAAATCCTTCACTGGGAGGGTAGGAGGTCCTGGCACAGGGTGCTCAGAGAAGTTGTGGCTGCCCCTGGATCCCTGGCAGTGCCCAAGGCCAGGCTGGATGGAGCTCTGAGCCACCCGGGGTAGCAGAAGCTGTCCCCGCCCATGGCAGGGGAAAAATGAGAAGATCTTTAAGCTCCCTTCCAACCCAAGCCACTCTGCACTTCTCTAATGAATTCTAGAATTCCCTCACAGGGTGTTTTCTCTCCTCCTGCCTCACCACAGCCCCAAGCATCCCCTCTGTGTCACCCCCAGTGCCCCCAGCCCGCTGGGAATGGCTTGGGGCAGAGCTGGGTGAGCGCACACCTCACAGGGCTGGGACCAGGGGCACTGAAATCCACGCTCTGCTTCCATTCCCTGGCTTCATTTCATCCTGCACAGGCACAGCACGAAGGAGGAAGGGGCAGGACAGCTCTGCTGTGCCAGTCCCACCCCAAAAGCAGCTACTCCTCCTACCAAGGGCAATAATAACAAAACCAATCATGGGCATTCAGGGTGCGGAACAGGAGAACACGAATCGAGCTGTGGAGGACAAATAATTTATTCTCACTCACCAGAATATTAATTAATGTTTAAGACAGGGATATATTGTCTTTGATTCCCAGTGTTTTTTGGCTTGTGCTGCTCTTATTTTCATCCAATTATGTCTGAATTCTCCTTTTCCTCCTCCCAATTTAATACCTAACCTTTTATTTCTCCTTGCAGCTCTCTACTTCTTCTGTGTGTCATCCTTGATATTATTTTTTTTTCCTTTTCCTTTTATTATTTTGGACTCCTCGGTGCTGTTTTCTTTCCTCCCACCTTATTTTTCCCCCTCAGTCAAAAAACCCAGCAAAGCATTTAAGCTTGTGATGAAGTTTCCCTCAAGAACAACAGATTCAAATCCTCATTTCCTGAAGGACATTTGCAGTGTAAAGGAACCTGCCTCAGCCCTTCCCTTGGGAATCCTGCTTTCCCCCCTCACTTTCTCAGCTGCTGTAGTTTTAAGGCAGCTGGGGTATAAATAATCAATATTTCCAGAGGTAAGGATGAGTAGTGGAGCCTCACATCCCAGTGAGGCACAGCAGGGCTGATTCAGAGCTTCAAACACCCCCAAAAAACGGGCAACAACTTTACAGAACACCTCCAGGAATCTTTCTTTGTCTGCCAGAGAATGGGAAATAGCTGACAAACAGCCTTGTGCTGCATTTCCAGGCCATTCTCCCAAGAACTACACACCAAGCTGCTGGAAACAAGGATTTATTCCACCAATTTACTAATTAGAAATGAATGGGCAGTGAGGAACATATCAGCAAGGAAAAATAGACACCAGTGTGCAGTGATATGTTCCTGAATTTATTCTAAATATCCTCCAACTTTTCAGAGCAGCACATCTTTGACTTTTTCAATGTTTACAGCTGTTTTTTCCCAGCTGTAAGGTCCCCAAAACCAGCTGGAGCTGCAGAGATGTAAAACCTGCACTTCCACGAGCTCCCACCTTCTTTTCCATCAAGGCTCTTGCATTCAGAACATTCCAATGAAATGGAAGGAAAGTTAGAAAAAAGAGTTAAAGACAGAAATAAAGTTAGAGAGAAACAGGGAAACAAACAGTTTTATTTTGCTGCTGGTACATGGAAGTGGGGGTGGAAGTGCAAGAGGCTTTTTTGGGGGGATGGATTTGTGTGAGAGGTTTAGGGAGGAGCAAAGATGGGAAAACACCAACAACTCCATGGATTGGCTACTCTGGGAAATGCCCTGTGGAACTGAGAACCCCAAACCCAGCAAGAGCTGAAGGAGCAGGAAAATCTGGTGACAGCAATCCCTGGGAACACAGAAGATCAACACCCGGGACAAGGACAGGAGTTCTCCATCTGCCTTGTGATCCCACTTCCAAGCCCTGCGGTGGCTGAGGCAGCAGGGCAGGGATTGGCAGGGAAGCAGATTCCCAGGGAAATGTCACTTCCCAGCCAGACAGGGCGGTGTGAGGATGTGTGACTTCACACATCCACTGGCGTTGTCACTTTTGTCACCTCGGCAGAGCGGCTGGAGAAAGAGGAAGAGGCAGCAAAGCAAAGCTGGCAGTCAAGGCTCAGCTCAGCGCTGCTCCCAAGCTCCTGATTTAGTCGGTGCTGGTCGCGTTTCACAGCGTTGCTGGGAGATTGGAAATAGAAAATCGTAAAAAATTTAAATTTAAAACTGAAAAAGGAGTTTTAGAAGAAAGGAGGGAGATGTCTGCAGCAGCTGTGCTCGTGCACGGTGAGCTCGCAGCCCCACAGCCAGGCTGGGGACTCTCCTGAAGGGATGATTCTTCCTCAGGAAGAATTTCCCCATGGAAAGGGAGCTCAGGCACTGGAAGTGCCCAGGGAGGGTTGGATCCCCATCCCTGGAGGTGACACAGTGCTGGGGATGGGGCACAGGTGGGGATGGGGCACAGGATGGCCTTGGAGCTGTTTTCCAACCTCACTGATCCTGGGATTCCGTGCTTTGAGCAGCGGGATTGAGACTGGGATTGGTTTCAATGGGAGAGGTCAGCAGGATGCTGGGCTGAGGCTGTTCTTTGTAAGGTGTCAATAAAACACCTGGCAAAACTGTCTGGGAGCTGTGTTCTCCTGAGCTTTGGGAATAAAACCTGTCCTGGTGTTTTCCTTCAATCCCATTGAGTGTTTAACCTGGAGCTGCCCAGGCAGCAACGCCCAGCATTTGATGCCTTGGAGTCTCTTACAAGTGCAAACAGAAAAAAAATGAGACTTTTGCAAAGACCTCAGAGGGAAAAAGAGGGAAAAATAAAAAGAAGAAAAAGCACCTGTGAGTCCTTGAGGGAATGGAACATAAAATACCAGGTGTGGGCTCCTGGCACATCACAAAACTCGGGATTAAACTGTGACTCCAGCTCTGTTTGCTGCAGACTCAGCCCCGCTCTGGCACTGCCAAAGCAGCGATTCCTGCCCAGGAAATCCAGGGAGGGATTCAGAGGAGCTCAGGACCCAGGGAGGATTTTCCAGAGAGGAGAGGGAGCCTGGCAGGAGCTCTCCTGCCACTGGAAAAGGAGACAGAGATCCCTTCAAACAGCCCCAAAGAGGGAAAAGCAATTACAGCGTATGAAAGTGCTAACAGAGAAGCAGTTAGCATTGAACGGCTCCTCCCAGGGATCTTTGAGGATATCTCCTATCCACATTTCTCTGAATTTATTCCATTTATCTCATTTTTCTGATTCATCCTGATTTCAGTGCCAAACTTGGCCTCCTGGGGGACTTCCAGTGTTTTGACTTCTCAGATCATCAACCTGCCTTGGAAATGAGAAAAATTCCTTGCCACATATTTTGTTTTTATTTAGTAGAGGCCAGAATTAAAAAAGAAGAGAGAGGAATTGGACAGTTCCCTTGCCCTTGTGCCTTTAAGGTTCTTTGGAAAATCAGTTATCAAGAGGTAGCCTTTTTCTTTGGGAGATTCAACTGATTATTACAATGTTCAATTAAACTCACTCAAAGAATATTAAGAGACAATTTAATCAGTTTGTGAGTACCTACACAGGGAGAACATTTGATACAAGAGGATCCTTTAACAGGCAAAGGCAGTTGAATTTAGCAAAATTAATAAAATCATTGATTAATGATTTTTTATTCATTTTTATTTATTTATTTTCATAGATATATTTATTTATTTTATATTTTTAATTTTTTTTTAAATCAGGGCACTTTGTCATTGCAACAAGTGATTAAGATAGTCAGGAAATCCTGGTTTTAAATCAGGGTGAGGTGAACTGATGTGCTGTATTCCCAGCTCAGGCTGAGGGTCAGGAAGTGTTGACCTGGGTGTAGCTCAGGGAACCCCAGAATGGTTTGGGTTGGGAGGGACCCCAAAAACCATCCTGGGGCAGGGCCACCTTCCACTCTGCCAGGTTATCCCTTGGAAAGATGGGATGTGAAGCCAGGCTCAGAGCACTGGGGGAGCTGGCAGGGAGGTTTGATGTGTATCACACAGAACTCAAACGATTCTGACAGAAAAATGACACTTTTTATCCCTGTCAATTCAAGGATTATCCTGACCAGAAACATTGACTGCAAGGAAATTAAAAAGAAAGCGCAAGGCTCTTTCAGTCGAGGTCTGAAATCCTAAACAGATTCCCATCCTGAGCTGTAAAAACGGGAGATTCCTTTTCTAAGCAGTACAAACCACTGGGAGCCATAAATCTCCCAGAAGGGAATTTATTTTCCCCCTAATTTACATGTTATCTGCAGTCCACTGTCTTCCCATTCCCAGTTCTGGCACCGAGGTGTAGCAGTGATGTAAACATCAATATTTTAATGTCAAAGAAGAATACAAAACGAAATTGAATTCCAGTAAGCATAAAGGAAATACAGCAATGGCTCTCCTATTGAATCCTCTGCAGATTCCAGATAATGGATTATTCAGAGACCTTCAGCTCATAAAAAGGTGCCCTTTATTCCAGGAATTTGATGTACTTCTTCTTTAAACTGTGATTATTTTCTGATTCCGTTACCAAGTAGATTTTGACACAGTGGTACAATTTCCTTATCTCTCTCTTAGAAGTTGCTGCATTGGGCTGTGTAAATGAAAACAGCAGCATTTTCCATGTGGATTTCCCCCCATCTGTGTGATGTTTATTAAAAAGAATAAATCTGAGGAATACTTCCCAGCACAGCAGAATGGGAAATGCAGCTGCTCCCTGCAGGTGCTTCCAGCTGATAAATAAACCCCACTGCCTGGCCACACACAGCAAGAGATTCTAACATTCAGGAAAATCATCTGGAAACCCAGCAGAGATGAGGAATATCTGTGACAGGTGCAAACTGACCCAAATTCAGACAGAAACCATCACTTGGCTGGTCCAGCACCTCCCTGACCACTCATTCCCCAAAATTCCCCAACTTCCTCACGACTGGGGTTTGGTGGGTATGGAAACCATCAGCTCAGGGGGTTTGGGGCTGTTGGGTGTGGTGTTCAACACGAGGATCTGACTCGGTTTGGCTCTTCTTTGGGACTCTCATGGAAATGTGGTGCAATTCAGAAATGCAACCCAGAAATCCCCTGCTGGCTGCTGAAACCCCTGCTGGTCTAGAAGGGAGAATTTGTCTCTCACAGATCTAGAAGTTCCCTAATCACCCAACTGTCCCCCATCTTTATGAGGAGGTTTTGTTCCTAGGGCATTTTTCTAGTTATAAAACAAGGGTGCAGATTGATTTCCCACTTGGCAGCACAGAAAAATCAACCAAAGGCTTTTGATTTTATTTTTTAATTTATTTTTTTTTAATTTTTTTGTTGGAAGGAGTTTTAAAAAACCTCTGCTGCCTACAGTGCAGCCTGTTATTCTTGGAGGATAATCCTACATTAAAAGGGGAGTGACTCAATGATGTTCTCACAGGCTTTTCCCCTCCCTTGGCTTTTATGATCTTTGCCCACTGATGTTCAGAATGGCTTTGGACAAACTGGACTTTGAGAGCTTCACTTTCATTTGGGAAATGCTCACTAATTTGACAGGGTATTAGATGGTTTAATTAATATTACAGACCTTTGATAGGCTCAGATGTGAGACCCTCCAGAAGAAGTGGCTGCAAAGCAGATAAAACCATCAACTATTCCTTTCTAGTGAATTCCCAACCCTGATCCATGGGATTGCTGCCTCCAAGGCTGAAATCCTCTGGGATCCTGATGACCTGTTAGTGATCCTGGAGGAAAAAGCCCAGTTAGGGCAAGTTTAGCATGGAATAAGCCCTTGTTTAATAACAGAGTTCAGCAGAAGCTGCTCACTTTGCAGGAGAATGGCAGCACAAGATAATTGACCTTAACACAGCTCCTGCCTTTGCCTTTGATTTGGGCCACACGACTGAATTTGTGGGCAATTACAGAGGGAACATGAAGGCATAATTGAAGGTTAGGAGGAGGTGGACACAAAAGGAATGGCTCTGGAATTAAAGTGCACTGATTCACTCTGGGGACACAAACAAGCTCTCAGCTCTGCAGGGTTCAAAGGAGAAGCCTGGGGTTACCTGAGCAGGTAACCCCAGCTCTCAGAGATCTCAGGGCAGCACAGACACAACATTCACATCTCACTAAATGCACAAAAGAAGCGTTTTTGGGGTGACTCGGTGTTCTTTACATGAGAAATTCCACTTTCAAACAGAGAAAGCTAATTTCTGTGCTTTGAACCATTAAGTAGCCAGAACTCCAGCCAGGCTCAGTGTGCTCACAGGCTTTCTGATCCACAGGAAAAAGCTCCAGTGCTGGTACATCCATGGACAGCCCTCTGCATAAGGAGGATGCATCATTCAGGGTTAAAATTAATGAAGTGAGGTTTAGGAGGTCAGAGCTATAGCTGATTTCATGTTATCCTCTTCAAGGTAGTTCTAGGTGACCTTAGATTGGTCACCTTTCCCCCTCATAATCTGAATTCCCTACCCATAAAGAGGTAATAATTCTATTTATACGTCTCCAAGGAGTGCCACAAACCTCATTTAGCGATGTACAATTGGAAATCTTCATGTAGAACTTATTAGTTAGAAAATGTAAGAAATCTTTCCCCCCAGAATGTTGGTTTTTAGGGTTTTGTGATGCAGCATAACCTAATAAAAGATAATCTAATAAACCCTGAAAGAACCTAGGGTGCAACACAGAAATGGCTGCAGTCCCTCAGGATAAATTGAGAATTCCTGAGCCCACAGCTGCCTGGAATGTGCAGAAGTTCTGCTTTCAGGAGGGATGGACAGGTACATCTCCTGGGATGGTGAGAATGCAGAGAAAGCAATACACCACCCCCAGGAGGAAAGGCAGGGAGGAAAATCCACTGCAAAAGCAGCAGCCCAGCAAATTTGTGTCAGAAATGAATTGTGGAAATAGCCCTGAAGATTTCCACAGGAACATTTGGGTAACAACGAACACGGCAGAGTGCAGTGGCAATAACAATGCCCAGAATCGTTTCCACCAACATCTATTTTTTTAAAGAGAGTCATTTTGGTTCCCTCTTTGCATCTGTAAACGGGAGTTGAATTGATGAGAAACACAAGCAGAGGAAAGGAAAGATTTTGCATTACATTCTATTATCTGCCCTCTCCTCCTGTAAGATATTCCTTACAACTGAGCTGCAGATGATCCTGTGCCCAGTGAACCGTGGCTTGTACAGAGAAACCAGGAGGCTGGGGAGGAGCAAAAACCTCTCAGGTCACTGAGTGATTACCAGCAAGGTTGTAGGGATCTGTGTCCTTTAATATTTCACTGGAATGCAATTTCCCTGCTGGGATCTCTGGGCACTTGGCAAACATTAAGGCAGAGAGGCACACACGGTCATGGGGAATTGCCAGGGATGAGCTCTGCTGATGTTCCAAAGCCTGCACTTGGGATCAGAGAGGGAAAACATGATAGGAGAGAGGGAAAACATGATAGGAGAGAGGGAAAACATGATAGGAGAGAGGGAAAACATGATAGGAGAGAGGGAAAACATGATAGGAGAGAGGGTGGGCCTGATAAAAACATGGTATCAGAGAGGGTGGGCCTGATATCACTGAGGGAAAATCTCACCAGGCCTCAGTGAGAGGTCTGTTGATGCCTCAGGATTTTAGCTTTTATATTTTTCATGTATTTGTAATCCTGCAATTCTTCAGTGTGAATTGAAGAAGCTCACACAGTGTGAGCTTCTGCTCCCCCATTCTGGTCAGACACAGCAATTCCTCTCCAGGCCTGGGGGTCAAGGACACCTCAGTGCCTCAGGCCCTGAGAGATTTAAACAAAATGAGCTGGGGAGGAGCAAATTGGGGTAAATGACTTTGTTACCTGAAGCTGGAATTGGAAGATGAACCCCCAATATGCAAATGAACCAAAATTATAAAAGTGTGAAAACCTGTGACATATTGTCCATTTTGGGTGCAGCTCCTGGGGGGGTTTTGTCTGCTCTAAATGTACCTGAAGGCCCTTCAGTAAATAGAACTGCTTTTTATTGCCTTAATTCTGTCTGGCCTCTGTTTTTAGGGAGCCCCAAAAGCTGTCAGTGTGAGCAGCTGTGTGAAAGGAGAGGCCAGGAGCAGGCCCTGCTGTGCCAGGAGCTGTGTCAGCCCCATCAGATGGACCCTGACGTGGGAAAGCAGCAGCCTCAGCACACCACAGGGAATTTTAGCCATGGGGGATTATTGTTATTATTTTCTGGAGGCAGCTGAGGGGTGGGTAAAGGGCAGCAGGGACTGCCCAGGCTTCCCCAACCCTTCTGTGGGAGGTGTGAGTGCTGGAGCAGCCCTTCCATCACCTCATGCACTCGGTAAAGTGTAGGAACACTTCTCTGTCTGTGGGGATCTCTGTACCTCTGCTCTTCTCAGGAAATCCCATTCTGCTTCTCCTGCCAGCTTCATCACAGAAATCCCTGCAATCCAGTGACCTCACCCTGGCCATTCCCACTGGCATTTAGAACCTCTCCAAACACCCCTGCTCATCTTCCTCCCTCTCCTGAGGTTCTCATGAGCCCACGAGGGTGTTTTAAACCCCAAATCCTAACCAAGCAGCAGAACAAGCTAAGGCTGAGCTCATGTTTGGACAGGTAACCGCAACACCATCATCCAAATGCCAATTTGGATACCTCCAGAGGCCTCCTCCGAAGGCTCTGCTCCTCCAGCTGCACCTTTGGGCTGGATGGGGATCCCTCACTGCAGAACAGAGCCATTTGCTGCTATTCTTTCAGCAATCCAATTTTGCCCGACGTTGTGGGGAACAGCCTGCCTTGAGAAGTGAGTCAGGGCATTACTTTACTTTTACCAGTCTGCTTTAAACAAATATTAGAGAGCAGTGCTCCCCTGGGCACCGTTACAGCAAACAGCAATTTTCAAGCAAGCTCCAGAGTAGATTGCTACTGAGATGCTTCTCTACTTGTAGGATGTCTATTATGCACTTATGGCACTTGTGAGAGGGGAGGTGGTGGGGAAAATTTCACTGGCCTTGCAGAGGAATAACAGTGTGTGCCAAGCTAATAAACTCTGCACCTCCTCAGAGCATGCAGGGCCTGTGTGTGTGCTCCACACAAGCTCATTTCTCATTTCCTTTTGGACAGCAGAGTTGGGGCTCATGATGCAGATCCCTGTGCACAAAGGAGGGGACACAGGATGCTTGTTGTCCCCTCCTGTGTCCCCATGGACAGCATCCCCCTGCTCCAAGCAGCACTCTCAGCCCTTCATCCCCCAGATTTCCTTATCTCCCTTTCACTCCCCACCTGCCTTTTCAGCTTCTCTGCCCTGCTGGGTCCTTGCCACGGAAACTGGGATGATTTCTATCCAAGTCATGCCCTTCCATCCCCATTTTCCTCCACTGGGTCCTGCTGGGGTGGCAGGGTCTGTCTGTCCTGCCCAGTGGGGTCCTGCTGGGACAAACTCCCTGGAGCAGCCCCAAGAGGAGAAATTCTCCCTCAAAGCTCTAGGCAGGTGAGGAAATGCCGTGACTGCAGATCTGTTCCTCCCTCCAGCAATGGGCAGCTGTTTGTTTGACTTCCAAAGCTGTAGCTGAGCTCTCCTACATCAAGGGTCTCCCCAGCAGAGCCCAAAGGAAAAAGGGTTAAAAAATGACTCTGTAATGAGACCCTCACACAAGTTAAAAGTGCTTGCTCATAACCAGCTGCTAAGTTGAGAGAAAAACTGAGCTGGGAGAGAATTCCCAGCATTTCTGATGGGTGTTTCCAGAGTGAGGGCCCACAGAGTGGCCACATGTTCTCCCAGTTATTCACTGAGGGGGTTTGGCAGTGCTGGGCTGGAGCATCCAGCTCCAAAACCATCCCCTCATTCCAAGGTCCAGCTCTTTCCCCCTGCTTGGAAGCTTGGGCTGGAGTGGCCCTGGCATTCCAGGAGGGATGGGAGCATTCATGTGGGGAGGGGAAGAAGTATTTGGAAGAGTGTCCAAATCAGGATCAGGGCAGGCAGCAAAAGCAGGAGCTGCTGCCTCGGATGTACTTCATTGGTATTCCAGAGGCAGCTGGGCTAGAGACTGCACAAAATTATTTTCAAACGGGAATTACAATTGGCAAGGCAAAATGAGAGAGATGGAGAGAATTTTGGGGGCATTTGTCAGCTGAGAGCCTCAAGGTTGTATTCAAGCTGATGGCAGAGTAAACACAAGAAAAGCTGAAACAAATGGATCAAAGCAACGAGATTCTGCCACAGATATGAGCAGCAAAAAGCTTTTCATTGTGGAAAAAGGGAGCGATTCCAACAGGAATCCACGATGAATGGAAAAACAAAACTCTCTGCTGCTGAACACAGGGAATTCTGCTTGGGATGAACCCTGCCCATCCTTCCACAGCCAGATTTTTGCAGCAGTGCCTTCCTGAAGGCCCATTCCCTCCACGTGTGCTGCTGGGCTGACACACACCAGGCTTCCTTCTGCCAAATTTGTCAGTCTTGACCTGCCAGTCTGATCTCGGGGAAATTCTATTCATTGCTGAATAAATAATGCATGGCCAGCCATGCATTTTTCACGCTAAGACTTTTAAAGGCCACTGTAGTGATGCATGTAAATTCCATTTCCACCTGCCCCCCCTCCAAAATCTTTTCTCTGCACACACAACTGCTAAATAATTATTAACATCTGACTCATGGCAGGGTGAGGGCTGCACCCCTCAGAATCCACTGCTGCCTCCACTCCACCCTCCAGAAAGTCGAGAGAGAATTCCAGGCAACAGCAGAGCAATCTGGATCTTTTCCTCTCCCTCCCCTGCTGCTTTTTTTTAGGGGGTTTTGGGGATTTTTTGTTGTTTTTTTGGGGTTTTGTTGGTGTTTTGTGGAGTTTTTTGGTTTTTTTTTTGGGGGTGGTATTTTTGTTGATTTTTGTGGGGGGTTTATTGTCTTTTTTGTTGAGTATTTTGGGGGTTTTGTGGGTGTTTTTGTGAGGGTTTTTGTTTGTTTCTTGTTGGGATTTTTTTTTTGGTCTTTTTTTCTTTGGTTTTTTTTGGGGTTTTCTTGGGGATTTTTCTGCATTTTTTGTGTTTTTTGTTTTATTTTCTTGGTTCTTTTTTGTTTGTTTGATTTTTTAATATGTAAAACCCTACAAAAAGACACGTGCACGAAGTGGAGCAGAACAAAAGGCAGCAGCTCGTGGATTTGACATTCTCCTGGAAGCAGATGAATCCCTTGCAGAGGAGCAAAGCTGGTGCCTTCCTTTGCAGCTGGTGGCCAGGGACCTGAGCTGGCCACGGGGTGACTGAAGGGCTCAGACAGCAGGAGGGAGAAGCAGCACTGCTCAAAAGGGTTTAGGAAACACAGCCAGACAGCAAATCTGGCGTGGTGGGAATGTGACAGCCCCCAGGTGAAGTCCCCTTGTGCTGGGGTGAGGTGAGGACAGGAGCTCCGTGGGGCACAGCTCTGCAGACTCCTCACAGAAGGAACCACTGGGGTTTCTCACAGCTCCAGGGGATATTGCTGATGTAGAAAATGGTCAGGAAAATCCCTCCTGGGCCACCCAGGCAGCTCTGTCCTCCTTTTTGGGGAGGGCTGAGGCAGAGAGCCTTGAAATCTTCACTGACTGAACCAAGCTGCCAGGCCAGCCTTGCAGGGACTCTCCAGGTGGAGCAATAAATCTGGAAAAGTCAAAGCACTGAAATTCATTCCAGTCTCCATCCCCTGGGAATCAAGGTGCAAATTTACTCAGGGATCTGCTGCCAGCAGGTAGAAAGGGATGGAGAGAGGACAACACTGGGTGTTGATGTTGGCACAAAGAGTAAAAGATAAAACACCTGGATCAAAACACCTGGATTTTGGGCACTTTCAGACCTATTGGCAGGAGCAAAGTGCTAATACAGTCATATGCTTGAATAATTTCCCCTATAAAGGTTTAAAGGTGATGATTTATGCCTGAATTACCCTGACTATTTTACACACCAACATTTTGGGCTACCAACTCCCCAGTCTGGCAAGAACAACATAATTTTCCCTCACCAAAACTCCATTTCTGCACACAGCCAGAGAGATTCCTCAGATGCTTAAATGAGAGCTCATGCTTAAATGCTTTGCTGCCTTGGGACCTGGTTTTACCATTATATGCTTAACTTGATGACATTTCAGACCTAAAATCTGATGTGAAATCAGGGTGAAACAGATTGAAGGGTTGTTTGCTTCAGTGCTTTTTTGGGCTCTTCTTATGAAATATGTGAGGCCATTCCACAGGTCAGAAGAGGTGATTTTGCTCACAAGAGGAGGGCACAGCACTGGATATTTATGTGGAGAACAGCAGCATTTTTACTCAAGAGCGGCAGAGAGAAGGAGTTGAGCAGACAGGAGAGAAGAGCAGATGAGTCTCTGTGTCACTCACTTGTCCCAGGGGATGTCACCTGTCCACAAGGGCCTGCTCTGCTGTAGGAACAAGTAATGTGCAGAAAAGGAACTTATCCAGATGCAGTTTGTACTTATCTCTGAAGCAGCAGCCTGCACGGAGAGATTTGGGCTGAAGCCGCTCACACAACACGTGCACACACAAATATAAACCTGCTTCAAATTCTGCTCTCCAGCCCAAAGAGCATTTTGGAATACGGATGAGAGCTGCCTGCAAACACATCTAGAGAACTTGGAGGGAAACCTGAGACAAATTATGGAAATGAAATGCCCATCTTTCCAGATCAATGCCAGGGAGTCCCCGGTGGGGAGTATATAGATCATTTAAAAGACTGCTCATCCTGTTCAGTGGGATTCAGCTCCAAAGTGCCTGATGGGGAGGGTTATTAATAGCACTGGCATTAGGGAACCAGACACCTGTGCCTCGTCCATGGACTCCTCTTGGCCTTTTTATTTTAGCTTCATTCACAGCCTGGTTTGCATTTAGATGGGAGTGAAACTGGTCACAGTGAGGACAGGAGGGAAAAAGCCCCTTACTGATCCTGCTGGTGAAGCCTTCCCCTCAGCCAGGCTGCTTTAATTGACAGCAAACATAAATAAACGGCCCAATCTGTCTAGAAAAGGGATCAAACTCCTTGGTTTGGAATCCTGGGCCGTGTCACGGTTTGTGCTTTGCCCATGTCCCTCCTGTGGTCTGTGCAGTGCAAGGGAAGGGCTCTGGCACCACCAGCCCTGCTCTGCTGGCTGCACATCCACAGCCTGCGACAAAGGTGCCTCTTTGGAACACTCTGAACCCTCTCCTGATGTGCCAGAATTCCTCCCCCGGGGCCAGGCTTTGCTCTCCCTGCCAGGGGGAGCCCAGGCTCGTTTCAGGACTTGCATCCAGCAGGGTTGTCAGTCCCGGTAATGAAGAGGCTGAGGACTGGGGTGGAGAAGCTGTTAAATAAATCACGCTCTGCATTTTGAGAGGTGCTTCTAATGCCTGGCTCACAGCATGTCTCAGGAAATGGGGGAGATTTCATTGTTTCTCCTTCAAAAAATGGCAAAAGAGAGAGACCTGGGGAGATGAAGCAGCTGAGTCCAGGTGAGGGGGTCAGAGGAAGAGCTCCTGCCTTCCTCCCCTGCCCAGTGAGGGGGAGGAGGGCAGGGTGGAAGAGCAGAGATTTGGAAAGGCCAGGAGGGGTTTGAGGGGCAGGGAGGAGCTGGAAGAGCAGCTCCACCAGGGAGCCACGCAAGGATGAAGCACCACTGAAGCTTCCAGCAAAAGCCCCATGGAGTTTTTTTTCCATCCTGCAAAGACCATAAATCACAGGAGGTTCCCTCTGGTCATCACTGAACCTTTGCTCTGTGTGTGTGTGGATTAGAGACAAAGTGTCCCGGTGACACAGAGCACACAGCACCCATGACAAGGTGCTGTGACAACACAGGCACTTCTCTGTCGGTTTAACCCTCTCCTCCCCAGTCCTGACACCTTCCAGGTCGTGCTTCCCAGCCCTCGAGTGCCAGTGGCACACCAGCACCCCAAAATTCACCAGAACAAGCTGAAAATCCCTCTGTTCCACAGAAAACTGGCAGCAGGACGGAGACAGAAACGCAGCAGCAACCCTGGGTAAATCCTGATTTTTGGGCATGGAGGGAGAGCTCTGCCTGTCCTGCTGCCCCCACCCCCAGGAAAATCAATCCTTTTTTTTTTTTGTTGTCTGGACCAGCCTCAAATATCTGCACCCTGTTGCTAGGCTACCTGGCTGCCTTCCACACATCCCAGAGCTGCTGGAAACCTCACAGCAAATGGCAGCTCACATGGTGGGTTATTTTTATCTTTTTGGGAAGAGGGGGGATGAATGGACAGTGGAAGGGAGGGAAGAGGAAGATATTCCAATTCTTGGATGTTCTGGTCATTGGGTTATGACCCGAAAAGCCTGGAAAATCTTGGGAATATGAATGTGTGTGTTTCTGCTTCCTTAAATAGGTAGAAGATATGTGGGATCATGATGAAATATCTGGCTGGCTAATGAATATCAAGTGTCACCTTTTGTGCTATTTTGGATCCTTGATAATTTGTCTTGTGTGATAATTTGTCTTTCCAGCCAGAAAAGAGCTGGAAACAGCTTCACAAAATGCACTGGGGCACCAGCAAGCCCGTGAAGGGCTGGCAAGAGCGGGATAAAAAGCTCTTGGCATTTGCACAGCCACGAGATCTTTCCATGTGGCTTGGGTTTGGATGATCTCACCAGGGAGAAGGCAAGAAAAGGGGGTGGAAAAGTGAAAAAGAGCTTGCAGAGATTCCCCCATGGAACACAAGATTTTAGTCCCTTGTCCTGAGCTGCCTGTGCCACCCAGCCCCGGGCGGTGCCAGGAGGTTCCTGTGCATGGAGAGCCCAGCAGGTGTAAGAGGAAATCCATGAGCAGCACTTCTCCTGCTCCAAAGGCTTTATCCATGCCTCTGCTAACCCAAACCATCGTGTTTTCCCCTCTGCTTCTTTTCCACAGGTGCTGGAGCTGAGGCAGGCAGAGCCTAGCTGAGGAAAACCATGGCTGGGTCCCACCATGGGCCGTGTCCCCTTGAATTAAAAACACCTATTGAACAAATCCCCTCATTTCTTATATAAATATATAAATCACCTCATTTCTTCTGTGTTGCTGCCAGGATTGAGGATTTCTATACAGACCAGCTATAAACTGGAAGAAAATGGATTTGCTTTATGGTTTTCTCTGTCCCTTTTCTTCCCACAAAACGTGCTGCAGTCATATGAGGAGAGAAACCCACTGCAGTTACCATCACTCTCATTGCTCTGTGCTGGGCTACAAGAAAACCCTTTTTGAGACAGTTTTCAGGTTCAGAAGAGAAAGAAAAAGGCTTAAAAGGGGTGTTTTAAATCCCTCCTTTTCTCCTGCTTTGCATTAAGCGAGCTCCTCGGTTGGGCGGTGGCTCCAGCCCAGCAGGTGATCTCTCCCTGCTTCCCAAGGGATCAAGGAGGATTGGGAAGGAGCCACTGGGAAATGGCCATTCCCAGATAGCCAAATGCCACTCACAGTTGCTGAGATGCTGTTCAAAGAAGGGGGGAATAGAAGGGAACCCCCCCATTGCTTGGGATCCATCCTCTCCCTCCAGAAACCTTTCCCAGCGCTGCCGGCAGAGCCGCTCCTCGTTCTCAGCCAGGGACGGATTCTCCCTGAAATCTCCAATTGGAAATTAAATAAATCCCTGCCACAAAACCGAGCCCAAACCAGGTTTCCTGTGCTCATTCCCTCTGTTCTCCTGCACACCAAGCAGCCCCCAGGGCTGGCCCTGGCACTCCCCACGGGAGGTGTTTGCTTGGCAGCAGCAATCGTGGGATCCATCGGCAACACAGAGATTATTTCTGTTTTCTCAGCAGCTGCTTGAAGGGAAATAATCCTCAAGAACTGAATTAGAGTTCTGAGAGTTATGTGAACTAATGAGAAAGAGTGGAAATAGGCTGAGGAAAAGGGGCTGTTTCTCAAAGCAGTGCAGTGCCTTTATTGGCTCTCTTCTGCTTTGGAGGTTCAAAGACTCTTTTTTTCTTTTTTTTCTCCCTACAGCAATTTATTTCCTGAGTGATTGAAGAACAAAAACAATTACAAACTGTACCATTTTCTTTTTTTCCCCTCTAAGCTTTCTCCTTTTCACTTAGTGAGATGCTCAAACTTCCTTCCCATCTTTCCTTTCCCTTCCCTCTTCTGCAAGACCCAAATAATTAGGGACGAGACACAAAACCTAACCAGAGCAGCAAAAGTCTTCTGGGCTATGCAGGATCAGGTACTGAGCCTGAGCATGCAAGTGAAATTTAAATAAAAATTGGGAAAGGAAGGGAAAAAAAAAAGAGGAAAATATGTTTCTGGTGCTTCTGAGATCAAAGGAGCAACCCTTGAAATTTGATGGTTGGGAACTTGTGAGAAAGGAGGTTGTTAAACCATTCCTGACTTCTGTGGCTGCTTTATCAGCAAGGAGACAGTGACACTGCTTCAAGTAGATACTGACTTTTCCCCCCCAGAGGTTGTGTGATGATTTCTGAGCGTGTTCTCCGAGGCTCAGGGTTTGCTGGGAGACATCAGGAGCAGGGGAGATGCTTCCACTTCAAACAGGTTCCACAGAGGAGTGGGAGCCCCCTGCACTGCCCAGGCCTTTGCACAGCTGTACTCACACAATTCTCACACCTTTTTCTCTCCCTTTTCCTCCTCACCTTCTCCAGGCCTCACTTTCCCTGGAAAATTCAACCCTTCCCAGGTTTTTTCCTCCTCAACACCAAAACTATTTCACAGGAAGGCATTTAGTGTTTGTTTCTGTGGACATTAACTCTGAGAAAGCAGGAAAGGCTTGATGCAGTCAGCTATTGAGGGAAGGATTTGAGTAAAAGCAGCCCTGGATCTGAAACACCTCCCTGAGCAGCTGGGACTGACACTGCTGGACACAGGTCTTCTTCTGGCACTGCCTGTGAAGGCTGGAAAGTGTCCCCACCATCTGCCACCTGCTCCCCACTGCCCTTTGGCGGTGGCTGAGCTGCTGGTGTGGCCACTGCTTAATGACCTTCAATTAAAACACATTCATTTAGCTGGGATCTACCACTGAAATGAGCTCATCTTAGCTGGAATAGCCCAGGAGCAGGCAGATGAGGCCAGGCAGGCAGAGGTGGGGCAGGGTTTGTAACAGCAGCAGCCCAGTGGTTACAGACCCATCACTCACACCTCCCTCCTCTCAGGATATCCTGTTATTTGCACTAAATACATTTAATTGTACTTTTTAGTCTACACACAGCTTCTGCCCCACACACTCTGCAGCCCACTCAGAATCCCAGGCTGGGCCAGGCTGGGAGGGATCCCAGAGGGTCACTGGTGTCACCTCCCCGCTCCAGCAGGGCCATCCAGAGCACAGGGACAGCACAGAGGGCTCTGGAATACCCCCAGGGAGGAGATCCCATCCCCTCTGTGGTCTCTGTTCCAGTGCTTGGTCACTGCACAGCAGAGAAGTTCATCCTCTGGGGTAGCTCTGTGTGTCCAGGCTGAATTTTCCCTGTGGCCCTGCTCGGTTCCCTGTCCCTGCTGCAGGAGCTGCACACGTGGCAGCACCGAGGAACAGCCTGGGAGCAGCCCTGCTTCATCTCCACACCCTGAGAGGAGCAAAGGCACCGTGGGACAGGGCAGCATCCCTGGCTGTGCATTTGGGCAGGGAATTCCCAAGGGAAGGGGGTCAGTGGGACAGCACAAGAGCTCTCCCCTGGCTGTGCTCTGTCCCACTGTCCTGCCCTTCTGTCCACCAGTCCTGGAAGGCAGCCAGAGCTGGCTCAGGGAGGGTTTTTCTGGCATGGCACAGACTGGCAGGTGGTGCAGAACTGATCTGTCCACCAGCATCCACTGGAGGTGTGCAGGGATGGGACAGGCAGCTCCTGGGGCTGAGCTCAGGGGGAATCGAGGCCAAACGCTGGGAAATGGAGCATCCCCAGGCAGCTGCTGGGTGTGCATGAGCTTTGTGAGGCCCAGCTCTTCTCCAGGGCACAAAAATCCCTAAATTGCATCCCATCTGCCTCTTTCACCTGACCTAATGGTTAATAAAATCTTTATTTTAATTCTAGGAAGGAAAATCATCTCAGCAAGCATCCATATGGAAAAGGATTTGGCCAGGCCCCCTTTGAATCCCTGCTTCTGCTTTACTTCACTGAGGAAAGAAAGTCTCACGTGCCAGAAATGCAAAAATAAAACATGAATAGCAGAAAGCAGCTTAAATAGTTAGAAATAAGAGTGAAGCTGCTTGATGAAGGTTCATCATTCAAAATGAAATGGGTAAAGAAAACGTGGAGCAAAAGAAAGGGAGAAAAGTTGAAATGTAAATTCAAAGTTTAAAATTCTCGCCTCATTTACAAATGGGGAATTGTAATGGTGGGGAATTTGTTTAGAAATGGATTAATGTTATGTTCTCTGTCTCACTAAAATTATAGTTTTGAAATTACATGAAATATTCATGGAGGATGGGGAGGGAACTCACATCACCTTGGCTTTGCTGCTCAAATGAAACAATCTGAAATGAGGGAGACAGGGAGTGACTGAAGAGATTTTTGCATTTCAGGAGAGCACGAGAAAAGAAAATTTCCCTTTCCTGTATTCAACGATTAAAATGATAATGGCTACACGAGAACCTAGACAGAGAAATTTCCAACCCCTCTGAAATTCTCTGCAGCTTGCAATTACACACAGGCAAATTTATCACGGGTGCCAGATGGCACAGCGAGCATATTGGCAGGGATTTGTGAAAGAAAGGAGGAAAAATAGCTGGCCTGTTCCATGCCTAGCTTGTCTTCCCTTCTCCCTCCCACCTCCAATAACCTGTTCCTATTTTTTCTCTCCGTGTAAATTTTCCTTCCTCTGTGTAAACCAGTAATTTGGGGAAAGGAACAATTACTTTATGTGGGGTTAAGGCTTCATCTGAGATACCCACGGGTTCCCTGTGTTGTGAATGGGTGAAATCACGGAGCTCCAAGGCTTTTCTTGCAAGCAGCTCTGTTATTTTCACTGGGGTGAGGGTGAGAGCAGAGCCTCTCTGCAGTCAGTGAGGGGGGCATGGAGGTTCTGGTGTCAAAAACTGAATGCAGAGAAATTTCTTTGTGGTGACATGTGAAAAAAAAGCCCCAAAATCCCAAATCAAGAGATGATGTTGATTGCAGACCCCCTCCAGTGCCTAATCCAGGTTTTTGCAAGGGTTAGGATCCTGTTTGTAAATGCCCAGCCACCAGCTGCTTCCCTTGTGTCACTTGTGGTCAGGTTTTCAAAGCCTCCCCATCCCCTCCAGGAGTGCTGTGACAAGCAATCTGCTCCCTGTCTCCAAGGAGGCAGAATTCCTTCAAAACCCTGGCCCAGATGGGCAATGTCAATCAATTTTGGGAGAGCTGGTGATGCCCAGGGGGTGCCGAGCTCAGAGCGATGAACCGATGAACGTGGCTCCAGAGGGAGCTGGGCTGTCCTCAACGAGGTGAGGAATTCATGCCAGACCTCCCTGTGCTTCACTGAATCCCAGAATCAGCTCTTTCTATTGACAGAAACTCCCATTCTCCAAGATAATTTGAATTGCTGCTTTTTGTTTCTCTGAGAGCTAATTGCCCTACTGCAGCTGGAGACACAGGGCCTGGTTTATCAGTTTATCTGGGTGTCTATCCTGCCACCCACCTGCTTTACCCCGCTCCATTATTCCCATCCCATCATTTGGGTTCCTTTCAGAGCTCTGTGTCAGGTGCAGCACTTCCACATATATTATTTTTTTTTATTTTCCTGAGCAGTGTTGACAGTTCTCACTCTCAGGATGTTCCAGGTTAAAAGCCTTTGTCTTCCTGTGTGCACACAATCTGTGCTTAAATGAACTTGTAGAGGTAGAGAGGAGGCAGGAAGGGGATGATGCAGTGACTCCAGCTGGCTTTAATCCCAGCCCTTGTACACAGCACTGTTCAAAGGCAGAGAACTAACCCTGCATCACCCCTCATTTTTGATTTCCCATTCCCTTCCTGAGTGGGTGGGTGGCTGTGGATTGATCAGGAGTAAAGAGGAGGCTGCACATCAAGACAAAGCTGCTGCTGGTGTTCAGAGATGTCCACAGAGCCCTTGTTCCTCATTGAGCCCCAGGCTGTGTGCCCACCTTCCCCTCTGGCCACGTCCTCTTGCTGTGGGGCACTCGGGGACTCCTGGAAGGTGAATCCACACCACTCCTGCAGTCCCCAGGTTCTCACCCCTCACGGGAAAGGCTTCTCCAGGAGCAGCAAATGCCAGCTGAATTCACAGACCTGAATGTTCAGGGTGGGCACAGACCTGATCCAGGCACTGATGGGGGGAGCGAGGCTGCTGCCTCTCACAAGTGTGTGAAGCCAGCTGAAGAGCAGTCACTCAGAAAATTAAATGCTCTGTTTTGCTCTCTCTTGCTCATCTTTTGCTCCTCAACATGTCAGCTCTAATACCCCCCTGTCATCACCTTGCACTGCGTGTGGGGCCCGGGGAGCCCTGGGGATGTACAACGTGCTGCGCCACAGAAACAGGGCAGGGAACAACACACGGGGCTGCTTGGGGACTGCAAACATCCCTGCCCTGCCTTCTTTCGCTTCAGCTTGAATCAAAGCACTGCTGAGCAGTGGGGAGGCCCTGCTCTCCTCCCTGCCTCGCAGCCTGTTGGTATTTCACTGTGCAACTCTGGGTTTATTAACTCCTGCCACTGTCAGTGCCTTGGGTTTCCACGTGTGCGGGAGAGCCTTGGAGAAAAGGAAAGCAAGAGAGGGGGGAAAAATAATAATGCCACAAATAATTGTCTTGGCATTCTGGAGAAGAAAGGCAGAGGTTTGTGCCTGGGAAACAGCTTGCCATTTGTCTTTAGTGCAGGATGATTGCAAACAGATTTCCTACAGACCCTGGCCACATATTGCACTCATTAAAAATCGTGTTCTTTTTGCTCGCTGCATTCTTCCCCCTCGGCTGCCACGCTTTGTCCCCTCCTGGGAGGTTTGGCCGTGGCACCCCTGAGCTCTCAGGGTGTTACTGGGGGTGATGCCTCGTGTCAGGCTCAGACAGAGCCCAAGGGAAGCTGCCAGGCTGCACTGCCTGGTCAGGAGGATGATAAGGGATGATGAAGGCTCCCAGCTCCTGTAGGGATGCAGATGAGGCTGGAGATTCCTCCTGTCCTGTTGCCTTCTCTGTTCAGACAGCCCTGATAGATTTGTCCCTGGTATTAAAGGCTGTGAGATCTTCCAGGCTGTAAGGTTTATGTGCCTCTGATCCTGCACCCCAAGCTAACACTGACCTGGTTAACTCCGGGGTACCAGGGCTGAACTCCACCCTCCTGACAGGGGAGCAGCAGCCCCAGCCTCGGGGGGTGAGTCAGAGCTGAAGGCAGCACTGAGAAATCCCAAAAGAGGGGCTACAGCCCCCCCTACCATCCAGCTCAATCTGTGCCTGTCTCAGAGCACAACAGATGCACAGACAGAGCTGGAAATGAAACCACAGCGTCCTGGAGAAGGCTGGAGCTCTCCCCATCCTCAGAGGAGACTGCAGCCTCCAGGGCTGGGTGCTCCCCACCTCTGGTCTTGTCCTTCCAGCCTTTCGTGCTCCCACAGCTGGGGCAGCGTCCCAGGAGAGCAAAAGCACCTGCCCAGGCTCTCTCCAGGTGGGGACAGGGACATTCAGGGCTGGACATGGCAGGTCAGGGTGGGACTGAGGGTTGTGGGGGCAGAGGAGGGAGCTGGAGTCGATGCTGGATTCAGGATCTCTGGCCATGCTCCTGATGCTGCTGCCACAGCTCCTACCCCATGTGAGACTGAGTGAATTTAAGACAGGGCATGGTTGGTTCCTGAAACAAATTTTTTGTTGAAGATTCAATAATTTTTTCCTCTCTGAAGCCTGTGTCAAAATTTCAATAAATCACTTCACTCTGAAGCCAAGGACATCGCCAGAAACTGAGATTCATTTCTGAAATACCTGGAAAAGGCCCGATGGCTAAAAAAAATTTCTCTTGAGCAAAATTCTGAAAGCTGGGCTCTACCAAACTACCCTTGGCCAGCTACAGGCCTTCAAATCACCACCCCCTGCTGAAAATTGCCCTCTCACTGCAGCCCAGGGTGTTCTAATGGGAGAAAACCAACTAAAACAGCAGCTCCACAGCCCAGAACTGCAACACCAAGCATGTCACTTCAGAGAGGGGATGTCTGAGGAAAGGGTTAATTCTGTTTTCATGCCTTTTAAAAATAATTATTTGTTGTCACCGTGAAGAGTGACTGATAATAATAATTACAGCTCAAGAGCACTGTTCACTTGCTTCCCATCAGAGAGGCTGAGTGCAAATCAGCCAGTCCAGGTTTGGTTGAGAGCGCTCATAATTATGTTCCTGCCATCATATTCCCTCCTTTCTTAACAGAAAAGGGGGAAAATGCCTCCTGAAGTATCAGAGGGAGTTTTGCCTAATAATAGAAGCTTTTTCTTGAGTGATGTTTGAAAGCCAGGGGGGAGGGGAGAGAATGAAGCAAACAAGGGCACAATTTATCCCACAGCATCCTTGCACTGGGATTTCTCTCTTTAATTTTTTCCTAGTTGCTTTACAATATCTTAAAGACAGTCATAAAATGGTGCTTAGTTTAACACTGTGCAGAGCTCAGCTTAATCTTTTCCCTGATCATGCCAACTTTTCATTCAGTGGCTAGAGAGTCTTTGAGGCACAAATACGATTTTTCACCCTTATACCTCACATAGAACGTGGAGATTGCTCTTGAGTCTCAAATACAATAATAATTATAAATATAATAATCATTACAATAAAGAGGCTACAGAGATGCTGAAGCCTGCAAACATAAATAGCCAAGGGGAGTGAACACAGGGAATGGAGAAAGGGCACAGGCAGATGTCCATTGAGAAGGAAAAGGAGATGTTTTGGTTGAGAGCTCCATGGTGAGATAGTGCCAGTGTCAGCTTTAATGGAAAAAGCCTGTGCAATGTTCTTACTGGTATTAAAAACTGAAAAAAGAGAAAAAATTCCTCCCTGTGAGGATGCTGAGGGCCCTGACACAGAGCAGCTGTGGCTGCCCCATCCCTGGAAGTGTCCAAGGCCAGGTTGGATGGGGTTTGGAGCAAGCTGGGACAGTGGAAGGTGTCCCTGACCATGCCAGGGTGAAACAAGATGATCTTTAAGGTCGTTTCCAACCCAAACTATTCAGGGATTCTGTACAAAGCAAACACCAAAGCCTGTGAAATTCCAGCTTTGGGGTGTTTTACTGAAGGCTGAACCTATTTCTAAGAAGATTTTGTTCAAATTTGAGTATGAACACCAGACCCTTGGAAAATGCGTGGATTTCCTCCAGCCTGAGCTGGTGCAGGAGTGGGTGGTTTATGGGAATCACAAGAACTCAGGGCTCATCTGGAGAAGAGCATTTTGCAGAATGCCCCGTGGCCACACAGACAATGAGGGAGTGTCTGCACTGACAATACAAAGCACTTTCCCTAATGGGAAACATCCTCATCCTTCATCCCCTGCCCTGCTCTGGCTGCTGGGGTGCTGAAATGCAGGGAGGATCCAAGCCCCTGATCCAAGTTTTCTAATTGCTGTTAATGTTTTCCTCCTCGGTGGGCACAGGAAACTCGTGTAATGAGGAGCAGCCTGGAAATGGCACCAGGATCGTGCCTGAGGGTGAGGCCTGGTGACACTCCTGGAGCAGGGTTAAAGGAATAAAGCAGGGATTTATTAAAAGCCCTTCCAAGGATGCACCTTGGGCACTGCAAGAGCCCGGCCCTGGCTGCACCCAGGATGGGCCCCGGCTCAGGAGTTTCACTCTTGGATCAGTTCTGGTCCATTTCCACCTTGGGGTGAATTGTGCAATTCCAGCTGCAGGTGATGCAGTCCCATCCTCCCAGCTTGCTCTCCTCAATTCGCTGCTGGTTGCACTTTTTGGGCCTGGAGCTGCAGCGGTGTCCTTGGCTGTGGGGCTGGAGAAGGATTGTTGTGTGTGCCTGAGCTGTGAGGAGACCCTGCTGACACTTTGTGTGGAGTTCAGAGTTCTGCACCAGTGCAGAGGCTGGAAAATAACACAGCTCAAACCTCAGGCCTCAAGGGCACTGAGGAAGGCAGCCCTGGGGGTGCCAGGCACTGGAGCTCCTCAGCCAGGGCTCTCTGCACATTTGGCACAGGATCTGCCACAGTCCTAAACAGGGTGAATCAAAGAACAGGGAGGAATCAAAGGGGATCTGGTTTCTCAGTAAAAATCTAAAACTCAGACCATCCACTGCACCCCTTTCAGAGCTGGGATGGTTTGACCACAGAACAACAGAATGGGGTGGGGAGGAAGGGACATTAAAAATAATCTCATTCCACCTCCCTATGGGGAGAAACACCTTCCACCAGCCCAGGCTGCTCAGGGTCAGGGCATCCAGCCATAATCCACTGCAGTATAGTGAATTTCTGTCCTTTGGCCCAACATTGCACTGTGGCCATGGAAGAATTTCTTATTTTTAATAATAATCACATAATAATCATCATTGCAAGGCTCCTCACACACCACAGGCCGAGCACCCATATGGTGCAACACCAAGCTCTCACCAGCAGCTCCTGCTCAAGGCAAATGTGTCCTTGTCACCAAGCAAGGACATCTCCTTGGTTTGGCATGTTGGAGTTTGACTGGACAAGCAAGGCACTCTCAGTGAATATTCCCTTCTGGCAGATTTGTCTGGGAACCCAAAGTCTGTTTGCAGCTATCAGGGAGTGTTTACACTCTCAGAAAAGTGTGGATCCAAGTCCCTTTTGCAGAGCAGACTCCAGTGGGGATTATAAACCACCCTGCCTATGCTAGGAGGCCTGTACAGCTCAAATTTTGGAGCTCTACAGCCAAATCATGCCCAGTGAAATCGTATTTTAGCATAAAATCCAGCACTTACTCACTTGGGAAATGATCAACACAGGAGCTGTCACTGCTGAGCAGTTTCCTCCAGGAAGAGGAGGAAAAGGGCAGGGGAATTTATGGTTATGGCAAAAACCAAAGCCAGACATCCTGCCCAAAGCTACCTGGGTTTTCTTGTGGCCATGGGAAAACAAAACTCAGCCAGGAGACAAATTAAAAAGAGCTTGCTGATGTCTTTCCCCAGAACTCATCTCTGCACTGGTGGGCAAATTGGGAGCCAGGAGTTGTTTTACCTCTGTCACTTCACATCTGTCTGATCCAGTGGAATAAATGCTGTTGTTCCCTTTTTGGAATATGCATTAGTTGATTTTTAAGTACCAGCCCAGTAGCCCCCAAGGGTGTACTAGAAAGAAGCAACCAAATAATTTATTCCACAAACACCACTTCCCTTCCCAGCTCCTGAATCAGTTCTGGACGGTTCACAAAATTCTTAGATTTATTTGTTATTTGAAATTGCTGATAAATTTCTCCCATGAATAATGAAATTGGGCTGGAGATCGTTCACTAACAGCCTTGTGTGAACAGTTGTAATTCACTGTACAAAGCCCAGGTTGTGATTTGATGTGTTAGCTGTGTTTGGTGATATTGTCTCTGACTGGATGAATTGTATGGCTCACCAGGGAGCGTGGCAGGTATTGTGATTGTAAAAATCTTGATTGGCCATTCCCAGGCAAAGTGGGGGAAATAATCTAAGCGTGGATGTTTGTTAGTGGCAGAGCCGTTTCTCCATCCACTTACCCTGACTTAATTGGGAGATTGCTTCTCTGATAGCGGCAGAAAAGCCACTGTAAAACAGGTAAAAGAGGCATTACAGGCGGTGTTCCTGAAATAATGGTCCCTGGGGGCTTCCCAGCTGGCTGCAGGTAAAAAACGACAGGAGGAGAGCACTCTTTTAACCATTGTTTCCCATCATTGATATGGGATTTTTCACAATGAAACCGCTGCACTTGGGAGTCAACAGAGAGGCTGCTGGAGCTGCTGTTTGCTTGCAGTGGTGTTGTACAGCACTGAGGGTTTTGTTCCAACTGCAGAGTTAACTCCAAGTGAGCAGGGACAACAAACACTGGGTTAGACCATTCCCTGCCCGAAAATCCCTCCTCAAATCCACAGCTGGGCTTCTTTGTGCCCCCTCCCCTCTGCTATTTTTGACTGTCCCCCAGCCTGTCATTCCCCATCCTCGTCCTCTGCAGAGCTGTGGCTCTGTCTCTGCAGCCTGGGGCCAGGAAACAGAAATGCCAGGGCTCAGCATCTTCCCTGCCCTGCACCCGGGCTCCGGGGAAAGCTGAGCCCATCACGGGCCCCGTTTTAAGGACAACACTTTTAAACCTCTTCAGTGGGGTCAAAGCCAAATTCCCCAAACTGGGAATGCAACAGCTCTGCCTCTCTCCTACTGTTTCTCCAAGAAAACCACTCTGAGGAGAGGGTGGTGGGAAGGTGGGATCTCCAAGTTATTCCCACAGCAGAGCCCGAGCTTCCCTTCCTCCTCCTCTGTGAGCACAAAAAGGTTTTTTTCCTGAAACAATTTGATTCAATCGACTTTTTAAACGGTGTTTATTTTATTTGTCACAAGGGTCTAGGGCAGCCCAAGATGAGAGGACCATAAAACACAGCCCTGCTTTCCAAATCCAAGAAACTCAATTCCCGTGTCGGGAATTTTGAGCGCCGAGGCTCTGAGAGGAGGAACAGAGACACACACACAAACAAAGCTCCATCAAAACTCCCCAAATGTCACCTGCTCCCCCCACGGGCTCCCCATCACCAGGAACCTCCACTGTGAACAGAAGCTCTCCCATTTCCAGCTTTCTTCCCTAAATCTGGATTTTGGGAGAGGAGGCAGCACTGGGGCTCATCTGAATGCTGAGTGCTCTGCAACAGCCCTGTTCCCTCCTCCAGATCATGTTTATGATCCCTCCCTCTCCAAAAGCATTTGCTATATTTTTTTTATTTTTTTTTTTTGTCTCGGGCAGTGATGTGAATTTTTTAAAAAAACACCTTTACAAATGAGAAGAAAAAAAAAAAAAGAAAAACCCAAGCGGACTTTCCCCAAAAAATGATGCGGGGGAGGGAGATGCTGCTCTTAATTTGACAAATCTTTCCTGATTTTGGGGTGGGATTTTTTTTCTTTTTTTGTTTCTTTTCCCTCCCTTGCTAATGAAATTCCTAAAGATAAGATGGGTTGTTGTTGCCATAGAAACTTGGCCCTGGCAGAAGCTAAGACTGCAGATTTATTCATGCGGCTTGTTAGTCAAACTTGATGCAATAACACAGAATTAATATTTCGGTCTCATCGAGATCTTGCAGCTTTTGCCTCTCTGCAGAAGCTGGGAGCGGAAGGAAACGCTAAACCCTGCACTGCTGGGCTGAACCCCTCACTCCTCTCTGGGCATCACACCAAGGGCAGCTCTGTTTGATGCACACAAAAGCCTGAATGTGACTGCAGGAAACCCGGCCTGTTCTGCTCCCCAGAATGTTCCAGGGTGAAGCTGGCAGGGAACTGATGCTGCCACTCAGAGGCATCTCAATGGACAGTGGTCCTCAGCCCCTGGCAGCTCACACGGGGGTTTTTGTGTTCTCACTAAAGTGCATTTTGCAGCTCCTGCTGGATGCATTCTTGGGATGAATAATCTCCAATTTTTATCTCCGTTTATTGGATAAATAAGCATTGATCCTCCTGGGAACGGCAGATTGAGGTGCTGTGCCCATGGCAACTCCAGCTCCATCCCACACAGCAGAAGAGGGGGAGAAATTTAAGATCATTCCTCAAATCTGAGGGCAGGTTATTCCTGCCTGCATTTGTCCTCCTTGAACTTTGCTTTTTGCTGATCATAAGAATCGTAAGAGGTGAAAATTGTGTGTCTGTATGGTTCCCCTTCCCGTGCCACTCATGTTGGCTTCCACACAGCTCTTCCAAACACCACAAATGTTTGTGGCACCACAAAAAGGGCTGGAACTGTAAAAGGGGAAGTGGGGAGCAAAGTCCTAAAGGGTTTGGGAAGAGGAAATCTCTTGGCCATGAAGTCTGGTGCTGGAGCTCAGGTGACTCACGGTTCTTGGGCACAAAGCCCAGCCCAGAGCCTCAAGCCCCTTTTTTATTGCCTCCCAGACATGAATGAAGCAAACAGCACCAATCTGTGACCAGAACTGCTCAGCAGAGAGTGAGAAATCCTGAACCCCTACAGCTCAGAGCAGACTTGCTGGGCCAGCTCAGAGCTGAGCCTTTGGAGGATGAAAGCTCTTCCACTGCTCACATGGTGCAGCATAAAAGAAATCAGTGTTTTGAAAAGTTCTCCATTTTAAGCTGGATGACCCCAAATTTATTTATTTGATTGGATGAAATGCAACTTTTCTGGATTCCTTCCAGGCCCTTTTGAGTACTTTGAAGCACCAGGCAGCTAAACAACACATGGACACAGAGAAGGGATGAGCAGGGTTTGCCCACTGCTCTGATTCAACTCATGGATTTCAACCAGAATGAAACCCAGCCAAAAATCTATTCTTATCCCAAGTCCACCCAAACACAAGTTTTCTGCAGGTAGCTCAACAAATCAACGAGTTCAAGAGTGGTGAGGGTCATTCCAAGGAAATGCTGTTCCCTGCTCTGTGTGCCTGGCTCTGCTTACACACATTTGCTGCACCTAAATAGATGACTTTGCCCTTTTGCAAAAGGCAAACTGCAGCCAAAGTTTGCCTGATGGATTCCTGCTATAAGGATGGAAAAGGCCATGCTGAAGGCACTGCATGAACTGGCTTTGGATCATAAAAGGTGAAGGACATTAATGCTCCTTGGGGTTTGAACTCTTGAGGATTACACTGAGAGAAGTGAACCTGTATTTTAATAAAAAATATACTTATTTCTGACACAGGATTAACAGTTTAAGCCCCTCACCAGCCTCTCCTTCTTATCATTCCTCTCAAGGAAGCTGCTTTTTCTCTCTGACTGCTTTTTTTCTAAAAATGCAGAACCAACTGGGAGAGGTTTTTTATGGAGAACTCGAAGCAAGGAGGTGCTCCTACTTCCATCTCCTCTTCCAACACTGTCAGAGCCGTCTGAGAGGGCTCAGCACCCAGCAGCCCTCTCCCAGAAACCCTTCAGTTCCAGATCCCCTTCCTTCACAGCAATTGATATGTCAGAGAGTTCAAATCTGAAATCAATAAACCTCTGAGAGCAAAGTCTGTTATTTATAATTGCTTGGCCCTCAAATTACTCAGGATACTTCAGGATTAGGCAAACTAGGCAAGATTTTCTGCTTCTCTATTTCACTGGAGTTCCTAGAGGTGCAAATCTGTGCAGCATCTGCCCTGTAATCATTAGTAAAATAAATTAGAATGCTTGAAGGAGCAGCCTGATTAGGAAGTGAAGTGATCACTAGCAGCTATTGTCAGTGTTGTGTGCTTTGTTCCACTTACAAGGCTAATTACTGTAACAAAGTGGATCATTTTAAATGGAAATTCTGGATGGCTGTCAATGCAAATGTTCATGATTTTTTCCTGGATGCATCACAACCGCATATGGGGAAACAAAGGACAATGGAAATAATCAAAACACAACTGAATTGAAGAAACCATTCAATATACTTTTGTTAGAGCTCATTAAAAATGTGCATTTATCCTCGGAGTGCTTTGTCTGAGGGCCCCTATCAGACTCCACCATCTCCACAGCTCTTTGCAAAACACTGTCCACAAAGGAGCCTGCTGCACTTTCTGACTTTAGACAGAGGAACCCAGTCCCCTTCCCAGGGGATCTGTGAGCTCCTGTTATTGCCAGTGCTGGGACTGAGCAGAAATTCCACCATGGGGTGTTCAGTCACACCCTAAACTCGGAGCTCAGGGACCCTCTCACCGAGCAAAGCTCCTCAGGGCTGATTTGGGACTGCAGGAAACTCTGGGGTTCACGTGTCCAAGAGTTTGGCACGCTGAGCCCACAGCCCTGGAATCACCTGAGGCTGGGCAAGGTCCTGCTCCCGTTTTCATGGACACAGCTGGAGGCTCAGGGACAGCTGGGAATGTCAGGAGGATGCAGGATCCAAATGTGGCTTTGTTGTCTTGATTCATAAATGGTTTTTATGAAGGCGGGGAGGAATTGTAACAAGGAGGATTAAGGGGCAATAGAGTTTCCAAGAAATTCTGAGCATGTTAACCTTGAATAGTCATCAGTCTATTGTGATCCTCTCCCATCCACTCTAAAACCTGAGGGTGTTTTTAACAGGGAATGTGCTTAGAGAAAACTGTTTCCATTTGACTAAATCCCTCCTGGCCTACTCACTCATTTTTAGAGAGGAAATGGGAGAGAAAAGTTGTGCATTTAGACAATGCATGAGAAAGCTGTGAAATCATTCCCTGCCAAGGCAAAATCAGATTCTGACATTCTTTCTCTCTCTCCACTGTATTTACTCATGATTTGAGCTGTAATGTTTACTCATAGGAAAAGCAGCCTGGAAAAACTGCATGAGTATCACTCATAGGAGTGAAAGAGATAGGAGAAATAGGAGATTTTGGCAAGCTTGGACTGACAACTGTTTATTCTTCCAGTGAATTCACATCTGGGGAGAACACCAGGCACAGCAAAGCCACCACCCTGGACCTGTTCTCTTCCAGGTGGGGCTCAAAGCACTCAGATCAGACACAAGCTCCACATCCCCACAGCTGATTGCTCTGGAGGTTAAAATGACACCACACCTTCCCTTCCGTAACCTTTTTGGACTGACAGATCTGTTTTTTGGGGGAGAGATTGCAATCAGTTTCTCACTGTCTGCCTCCACGGAGGTGTTCCTTTGTGCAAGAGATGTGTGCAGTGCTGTCAGAGCTGGGAAAGTGGCAGCCAGGAGAGGCCTGATCTGAAACCAAACAGCAAAAATTCACCTGCATTTCCTGCAGGGGGTGGGTGCAGAAATCCCAGCTCTGTTGCTTCAGGTGGTGCACTGCTGCTTTTAGAAATCATCCACACATCCACACAGGCTTCAATCCAATTTTTCTGCATCAGATGTGCTGCAAAGGCTCACACCAATTGTGTCTGCACAGCAAATCTGCCCAAAACCTGTTGGTCTTACTCTTTTTTAGGATGTGCCAACTCGGTTTGTCCCTGTATAATTGGATAGAAGTGAAAGAAAAAAGCTGATTTGGGCTGTTTCATCCCAGGCAGTTCTGTCTTTATAAAGGGGGAGAGAGGAAGGAGGAGAACACGTTAAACTTTAAATGCTCAGTGTCAGACACTTTCCAGGCCAGCAGTGCGGTGGTGTCAGTGGTGTTTTACTGGTCTGAGTGTTATGTCAAGGCAGTAAATGAGGAGCAGTTATTGTGATCCCTGTCATTAGTGCTGAAAAAGCAGTGTAAGTGGGATGAGAGTCAGCCTGGCTGTGCCAGCACAAAACAAATGTTTGTAATAAATTGCAGCTTCGACTGATGTGGCTCTCAGTGATGGTACAGAATGAATGGAGCTTCTCCAGCACAGGCAGGAGTGGGGAGCAAACAAATCAAGGGAGTGAAGGGCGAGCACTAAAATGCCTGATTGGCTTTGCAGGGCTTTTTGACATCTGTGGAAATCCACTGACTTCAATAGAGTTACCTAAGGCAACTGGGGGTGGGAGAAGAAAAAACATTTTTGTGCTTTGAAAACCAGTAAATGGAAAATATTAGGGGAGTAAAATAGATGAACCCAAAAGAAGTCAAATTCCTGGTCTTTCCTAGAGGAGCTGAATAAGGCACTGGTCTCAGGTGAGTCTCCCTTTTACACCACCAGTCTTCCTGTGGTGAATTAGCTCTGATTTTAGCAAATGAGTGGTTTCTAAAGAGACTGAGGGCAAGGAAACCCAGGGAATGTTAAACCTGGGGAAATGAAAGATGAATATGCCTTTGTCTAAAGCCAAATATTTGCTATTCTCAATAAATATTAGTCTGCCACAATTTGCCTTGGGTGAAACTCCAGTAGTCACTGGGAGACTGAGAAAAATGCTTTTTTAAAATTCATTTTGTGGGACCCCATTGGGCTGAGTGTGTGTTCAGCTGGGCTCTGCCTAATTGAATGAGCAGAGACAACTTCTATCCCAAATCCATCAAAAAGAGAGGTTTGGGGTGTATTTTATCCCTGTTTAGAATTCACAGCTCGGGACAGTGAGCTAATACAGCACAGAGGCTTTCCTCAGATCTTCTGGCCCTCAAGAATTGGGAGGTACAAGACACCCAGACTTTGTGGAGAGTTAGAGTGTCTATTTTGATGATTTTTTTAAGGAGAGAAGAAGTTGCTGTGATTTGCTGCTGCTCCTTGGCCATCCCTTTCACAATCCTGCAGAGTTCCCAGTAGGAAGCTCAGGAGGCCAAAATCACAGGGATCAGTGCAGTTTCCTCCTAGGAAGAAGCACCAGCGAGCAGGAAAATAAAAAATATCACTGTCAGACACAAATTCCCATTTCCCTGCCAGTGCCATGACCGTGGCAGTGGATAATTCCAGATCCTCGAGACCTCAGGCAGATCCCTGTGGGATTCATGGGTGTGTTGTTTAACATATTTTAGCAGTGCTCCAAACTCCTGGCGGGGCTGGTTTGGTTGTTCCGTGCTGCCGTGACCCGCGAGGGCGTTACACGGGAACGAAGAGGTCACAAACCCTCCCCTGCCATCACCAAGGAGATGTGGAGAGCAGGAGCTGTTCTCTAACTGAGCGGGGTGGGCAGCTCTGCACACCTGAACACGCTTCCAGCAGGGCTGGGGAGGGGAAGGGGTGGACAGGTGAGCTCTGGGGTGGGGACCTGCCACCCTCTCACTTCATCTTCAGGCTTCACCTCCCTTCCAGGCAGGGCAGAAAGCTAATTATTCTGGAAGGCACCTTCCTAATCATCATAAAGCCTGTGATGCGTGTTGAAGGTAATTATCACTTGCTCCCTGTCCTTAAATGTCTCTCACAAAGCCATCAGGTGAAGGAGAAGGCGCTGAGGATCCCCGGAACAAAAACGCGCTGGGAAGGAAGCGGCCATTTCCACGTCTGTCAGAGCAGAGCCTGAGAACGCATTTTGTTTGTGCAGGGATATTTTTAGGCTTTGGAATTATGCAAATTGTTCTCCTAAATTACACACAGCCCTGTGATAGCAGCTAGTGGCAGTTGCAGCTGTCAGTGTCATATGGTGGTGAGTGCCCGGCGAGTCGTGGGAGCGAGCGTGGAAATGGTTCTGAGCATCAGGAGCTGGTTCTGAGAGTCAGGAGATGGTCCTGAGCATCAGGAGATGGTTCTGAGAGTCAGGAGATGGTTCTGAGCATCAGGAAATGGTTCTGAGTGTCAGGAGATGGTTCTGAGTGTCAGGAGATGGTCCTGAGCATCAGGAGATGGTTCTGAGTGTCAGGAGATGGTTCTGAGTGTCAGGAGATGGTTCTGAGTGTCAGGAGATGGTTCTGAGCATCAGGAGATGGTTCTGAACAACAGAAGATGGTTCTGATCCCCAGGAGATGGTCCTGAGCCTCAGGAGATGATCCTGAGCATCAGGAAATGATTCTGAGCCTCGGGAGATGGTTCTGGGCCTCAGAAAATGGTTCTGAGCCTCAGGAGATGATCCTGAGCATCAGGAAATGCTTCTGAGTGTCAGGAGATGGTTCTGAACCCCAGGAGAGGGTCCTGAGCTTCAGGAGATGGTTCTGGGCCTCAGGAAATGGTTCTGAGCGTCAGGAGATCGTTCTGAGCCTCACCACAGCCCCAAATACCTGTTCATGGATGGGCAAATCACACACAGAGCCGAGGGCCTGCTACAGGAAGGGAGACAGCACTCTACAGAAAAGGAGCCTCTGCACTGAGACCTTTCCATGGGATCTCTCACTGCTGGTGTTGTTCCACGTGCTGCTCCTCTGTGACTCCAGGGGGTTTGGATGCCATTACCAACAAAAACTAAATGGAACAATTTTATTATCAAGGTCAACAGTGCCATTAAAACACTTCCAGGCATCAGTCCTCCTCTCCTAATGGAAAGCAAAACAAAATAAATAAGCTGCCTGTTTAAGCAGCTGGTGCAGAGGCAGGAGAGGGACTGGATGGGATGGCAGGTTTGTCTCATCTGTTTGATTTTCAGGAAGCAAAACTTTGGAGGGTATAAATCTGTCTGTCCTACAGGCAGTACAACAGAAAGAGAAGCGTTCAAGGAAATGCTACAGAATTTTTCTGAGCAATTTGTCTGAAGTGGATTTTTCCAGGGGCTGCTGGGGACTGCAGGGCTGAAGGAATTGCCTCCAAAGCTGCTGTGACACACTGCTGGGGCTCTGCCTTTGAAGGAATTGCCTCCAAAGCTGCTGTGACACACTGCTGGGGCTCTGCCTTGCTCTAGAGCTGGAAATGGAGGTGTGGGGCAGTGGTTCCTCATTATTGCCCTGCCCAAGTTCCCCCTGAAAGGCTTTGGCTGAGCCCAGAACCCGGTGCCAGCCCTGTATTTAAGAGCTGATGATGAAGGAGAAGTTTGTTTGTAATCAGCCAAACTTCCCTGGCTGTTTTACCCCCATGGCAATCACTCCATTTTCTGTCTACAAATCCTTCTCTATCACTGACTTCTATTAAAGAAAACCACAACAAAAGCAAGAACAGAGGCAAGCCCTGATAGAAATGAGCATTAGAGGTGGTTCTTTGGAGGTTTAATTCCACTGAGCTCAGATTTATCAATGGGTAGGGAAGCTGGAGCACCAAAGATCTGGAGAAGCCTCTGGCACCCCTCCCCAAGCTCAACAGGACTGCTGGCTGAAGAGTTTGTGGGCATCTGAATATCCCTTAAAATGTTCAACAAAAACTCATGGTTTTATCTGATCACAACCCTTTGTACAGGTTTTATTCCTGTTGTTACCCAGGATGAAGGTCAGCCACCTTGACTTTTGTGTTTTTTGGTTTTTTTTTTCTTTTTACAAGAAGAAAACCAGAGAAACCAGTGGCCCAAACCACACAATGGAAGAGAGGAGGATGTAAATCAACAGGAAATATTTTAGGGCTGCAGAGAGAGCAGTGGATGGGTAAATGGGGCTGGAGGGTCAGCAGCAGCAGATGTGGGGAATGAATGGGATGGAAAACAATGGCTCGGGAGGGATGGGCAGGTTGTCGTGATAAGTCTTGTGGATAGTTTACTAAATTCTCTTTACAGTGTAAACATTTTGTCCAGGCACTGCTAAAAAGATTTAAGAGAACTGTGTAAAAATGTTCTCTGCTCCATAAAATGCTACTGCTTTGCCTTTCTTGTCTGGAGAGCAAAATAAATGAGAGCTACAAAAACACTGTTGCAACCAGCACCACACACATCATTTTTCAATTGTTGAAACAACTGCTCTGTGTATTTCTCATCTTTGTGAAGGAAAGAAATTACAGAGAGGGGGAGACAACACTTTGGAGGGTCCTGAAGTGCTGTCACAAAGGGCACTTGGGATCTTCTTGCCTCCTTCTGTGCCTTAATTGTATGAAGATGCATCATGTGGTTGTAAAGCTCATTAGCAAAATTAATTCACTGTGCTCTATTCATTTGTTACAATCCTGACATAAAGCCACGGAGCATTTTGCATCTGGAGCTGTTTGAAAACAGAGCCACTCTCCAAATACTTTCTTTGGTTGGTTTTAGCAGAGTATAAATGGGATGAGCACGGAAAGCAGAGATTCTCTCTGTGCTGGGATCTCCCCTCGACAGAGAACAGAAAAATGTGCAAACAGAAAAAGAATGAAGAGCAAAAGGGAAAATGAGAAGCCTCACCAGCTCAGGCTCAAAGATACCTGGCTTTGCTGTGATTTGCACAGACATCAGGCCATCCTTCATGTGGGAGGGGAACACAAGTGGGAAGCCCTGACTTCCCAAATCCAGGGGTTTTGTAACTGTGGGCAATCCCACAGATGTTCCTGCACTGCTGAGACAAAAACCCAGTGCCCTTCTGGAAGGATGTTGGCTGAAATCACAGATGGAAACAGGTTTTCTCTCCTGAGCTGACAAAACCACCTGGCTGTCACACCTTGAGGGTCTCAAAGCAAGATTCACCCAGTCAAGGTGTGCAAACAATGGGAACTGAGGGGAGAAGGGCAGAGTTCTGCCACTGGTGGGAGAGAGAGCCAGAATTAGGGTGGAGATGAACAAACCCTCTCCTGCCATGCTAAGCAGAAATGCAGGTACAGCAACTCCTTATCTCAGATCTCGGTCAAAATCACTCCTTTTTTTTGGTTTTGCTTTTTTTGTTGTTTTTTTGTTTGTTTAAGTCTAAGATTTTGGTCAAATGTTTCACTCCCAGGCTAACTTTTTAATTTGGAGCCAATCTAACCTGTAATAAAAGTCAGCTCTGAGCACTACATGGACGTTGCTCCAGGATGGACTCTCCTAATTCACTGGATTCCTCACCATGGGAAATTCAGCAGGACTTTTGCTCCAAAGCCATTAATGGGTTCTTGTGCAAGACACTCTTCCTGCCCTTAATTAGCTCTTTGTGTGGGCATTTATTTATCTACAGACATGAAACCACAGCCAGACCCCCAGATAACATCAGAGCTCCAAGCTGCAGATAAACTCCCAACTCCTGGGTGGTTCCCAAGCCTTGGCTGTCGTTTTCCTGCTTCCTACAGTTTTGTGATTTAATTGCTTTTCCAGGCATTTTTGTTTTAGGGATATTTCTTTTTTCCTTCTAACAAACTCCAGTTCCTCTGGGAAGAGTCAGTTGTCATGACTCCCTGCTTTTAAGGCTTCTGCTGCCACGTTGCCTGACAATAAGAGGAACAGAGGACCAAAGCAGACAGGGAGAAAAAAAGCTTAATTATAGCCCAGACTGCCTCTCTCTCTAAGGTGAAGGGAATGTAAATTATAATTCCTGGATACAAAATCAAACAGAATTACTTATCTCTTGAAATCCCCACTGATCTGGCCACTGCAGTTAAGCAACCAACCTGCTGCCTTATTATTCCAGTGACATACTGCTGCAGGAGAAACTCCCAGGCACAGCAATAAACCAGCAAAAAATGCAGGAGATGGCTCAAGATTTTCCTCCTCTCCCTTGCCCAGGTAGCTTTCCATATTTCTCTTTTCAATTAAATCATATCTGGCACCTTCCCCCTGAATTTTTAACGAGTTTGTTTTAGGGAGAAATACGACCCTTGGAGCAGCAGAGACTGAGGAAATTAGAACATGGCCAGAGTGCAGCAGGGAAAGCCTGAATTAGGATTTCTGCTTCCTTGATCAGGTTATTTTCTGGAGAGAACTGGTGGCTTCCAGTTCTCCTGTTTGTTGTATTTTAGACACAGAAATGCCTGTAATTGTGATGCTGCCTGGAGAGGGATGGTCAATATTGCACATGGTTTACTCACATGATGGAATAAATACACGGCTTTTCTGAGCCTCTCACTGCAGCAGCAATTTACAGAGCTGGAGGAACGGAGAGGTGCTCGTGGTGAGAGGACCACACACTCCTCACTTCTCTTTAAACCAGCCAGGCCTAGGAAAAACTGAAAAGATTCGGCCAGAGAAAGAAAAATGCAATGGAGGGGAGATACATTCAGGGGTCTGGAGAAGATGAACAGGAAACAAATCTCCAAAACCTCAAAATCCACGTTTTTGCCCTTCTAGTGCTTGGTGGGGATGCCAGCTTTGGTGGGACCCAAGGCAAAGGCTGACAGGAGGGCAGCTCGGTGTGAGGGACAAAAACCCATTTGCCAGGGCTCTGAGAGAAAGCCCTCTGCAGGGGAGCTGTGATTTCAACCTTATTGAATGCATTAGCAAGTGGCTGGAAAATTCAGGGGATGGCACACACTGCGCTGGGTTTCGTGACATTTCTATTGCAGGGCTGGGAACAAGGCACCGGAGGATTCAGTGGATCATAAACTGTAAACATGAAATACAGCAGGGGAGCTGCAGCCTCGAAACACAAACCAACCCTCTCTGGGAGCGCTCAGTCCAATTTTCAAAGCCACACACATAAAAAAAAATAAATTAAAAAAAATCCCAAAAAACAAAACACACAGAAAAAAAAAACAAATAAAAAAAATCCCCCAAAAAACCAAACCAGAACAAAAAACAACCCCCCCAAAAAACCCCAAACAAACAAAAACCAAAACAACTCTTCAGCCACAGGTTACAAATGGATGGAGAGGTGAGGGAGGGAGCACCAGGGCTATTCCCAGCCTCTCCTATGGATTCAGGTTGGTTCTCTCTCCCCATTCCCCACTCCACCCCGTGCAGAAGGTTAAATAATATTAAATAAAGCACCCCTGCCATCCCAGAACTTGGGGGAGCTCCCCAGCACTGCTCTGCACCCCCAAACCCTCTTTGCTGGTTCTCAGGGAGGGATTTGTGTGGATGGAGCCCAGGCTATTCCCTTTGCAGATCTCCGTGTGCCCAGCACTGCAGCTCATCTCATGGATCCAGGGATTTAGGAGAAAACAAGATTTCTCCCTTCACCCTTTGCAGGATATACTTTGGAGGCAAGGAGGAAATGATAAGATCTTGGGGGAAAAAAAGGTGTGTGGTAACTGGGCTTCTCCCCAGCCCTGGGTGCAAGGGGTTTTCTGCATGAGGCTCCTGCAGAAGAAGGATTTGCTGCCTTTTCTCCTGCTGGGAAGGTGCTCTGAATGGTGTGGTTGCCTCTGGCTGGCCTGTGAGGCACACACGGGCACATCTGAGAGTTAAAACAGGTTAAAAACCTGACCTTGGCCTCCTGTCTGCACCTCTGCCCAGCCCCAGAGTTGAGGCAGGGAGTGATTAAACACACAACAGGAATGCTGATGTGGACACTTATCCCTCACTCAAATCCACCTGCAAAGCCAAATCACTGCAGAAAGGAACAATGACAAATATCTAGCCATGGTCTGTGTTTCTCCCTGATTTCTTGCCTCCTCCTTTATTGCATAATTCACTTTCCCAATGGCATTTACTGTTCCTCAGGCATCACCTTAGCAGTTTAAACATGAGGTGGGTCTAATATATTCTGCAAAGCAGCTGTTCTGCAGAGCAGACTCACAGGGAAAAATCTGATAGAACCCTTATTTTTTTCCTCCTATCAGTCTCAGTCCTTTTATTTCCAGTTCATACCTCAAAGAAAACCAGAGAATTAAATTAATTAGTTCCTGGTAATGGGGATTATCGTTTTATCTGTTTGACAGAACTCTACCCATACAAATGAGGCTCTGCACCAAAACTTCTTGGCCACAGCTTGGATTGTTGCAGCAGAGCTTGAGGCACAAAAATACCCATCAGAGGGACAGAGAGACTAAATTTATCCCTCAGGACAGCCTGGCCATGTAAACCATCCATTTCAGCTCAGGAAATCACACAGCATCCACAAATTCCCTCGCAGAGGATCAGAATGAAGGAAGGAGACAGCCTAAAGTACTGATGTTGTGAAACAACAAATGTTTCTATGGAGACTTTCCAGCCACTCTCAAAGGAAGGCAGAAATGCTGTTTCTTCCCTGCTGCTGCTGAGCAAATTGTGGCTGGGGTTTGGGGGGGCTGGCACCTCTGGTGTTGGCCCAGAGATGGAGCAGCCATGGCAACACAGTTGGTGTTCCTGAGGGGAGAAATCCTGACACGGAACACCCTGCACCACCTCCCCAAGGCAAAGGAAATCGGTGATGGGAGAGCAGAGCAGGCTCTGCCACAGGAGTCTGGGGGCCAGGCAGGGAGGAGATTGAATTCTGGGTGTATTTCACTCTCACCATGCCACAAATATAGGCCCAAAGGGGTCTCAGTGGGACCTCACCTCCTTCTGCCCATCCTTCCTTTTCTGGGGACAAAACCACCCTGTTTGATACATCAGTGGTGGTGGGTGGCTGAAAAACTCCTAAATGACTCAAAATTCTTCTTCACAGCTCCCCAGACAGAGCAGAGGAGCAATGAAAGCAGGGTTATTACAAATCCAACATCTTTGCAGGAGATTTTCCTCCGCACAGAGCAGTCACCCTGCGCTGCACACAAACCATGACGTGGCTTCTTACTCCCTCTGGCCTTTGGGTTGAGACAACTCTGGTCATTTTGTGTTTGGGTGGGTGGGAGGGGGCATAAGTAACGTGTTCCACCTTAGAGAAGGGAAGGACAGACTGGAAAAGCAGGACAAAAATGCCCAAAGAACAGAGATCTTTCCCCTGAGATTTCCTTTTGAAAGCTGGAGTCAGTTCCACTCCAGGGCATTACAACACTACAGGAAGTGCAGAAGCCCCCAGATCTCCAGGATCCTCCAGATGCTGCTGGAAAAGGAGAAAGGAGGGATCTGCAGGCCAGGGAGAGGGGTGTGAACCTCCTCTGGATGGAGACTAAACCACATCAAACCAGAGGTGTTCACGCACACGAGGCTGACAGGGCTGAAACAGAGAGAGACAACTCTGTCTCACACCAAGCTAAAGTCCCTAAAATCCCTCTCAGGTGAGGTCACACGTTCCTGTACCCCTGCCACCTATCAAGGGTTTGGTTTTCACAGGAAGGTTTGAGCTTGCCCAGCTCCACACAATGAAATGCGCTGAGACACAAAAACCCTGCTGGGTATCAAACTCCGGGATTTAAAGCACAACCTTAAAAACAAATCAGCCTCCATTCAAATAGATCAGAAAAAGCCTTTCCAGAGGGACTCCTGACCCCCACTTGGCTGCTCCTGAGGCTCCTGGGAGTCACAGATCTGCAGCTCAGGGGGTTTTTCCCTTTTGCCTCGGTGGCAGAACCGAGAGCGCCTACTCAGCCAATTCCTCGCGCGTTCCGCGCTGCTGGGACACTTCATCTTCACGACAACTCTGCTTTCTCTCTGTGCCACCATACGTTTATGTACATTAACCTTGTGCTAAATTCCAAAGGCTGGAAGCAACCACCTAAATCATGCTAATTAAGACAAATTACTGGCGTGCTCTGAAGAACGCTGGGAAACGCATTTTGCTGCACGGTACAATAATGAAAACAAAGCTCGATTCCATAACGCTGTTAAAAGTGGGCTTATTTCCAGCCCTTCATTTTCTCTGGTTTCCAAAAAAAATCTCTTCCTCCCCCTTCAAGGAGAAAATTTAAATTAATTCCCCCAGCAAGACCTCAAAGAAAGTTCATCCTTGCTGGAAGCTGTCGTTCAGGAAAAGTGCATGGAACAAATCCATCCGCAGGTACAACACCTGAGTCGTGCACGGTGAGCACAGCCCAGCTTGGAGAGGTGAAGTCTCTTTAATTTCCTCACCTCTGTGCTTCCCTGGCACCATGAGGAGGCTCCAAAGAGGCAGGAGCAGCCCACTGGGGTGGAGAGAACCCCTTCCCCACCAGATTTGTTCCAGCAGTTTCTTTGTGACCTCTCTGTGAGGGGATTTGGTGGTGGGAAGAAGGCAGGGATTCAGGAATGGTGTGATACCAGAGCAGCAGAGCCCTACTGGTGTTTCCACTGCTTTGGGGGGGGTCTAGAAAAAATTAATTCTAAATTTGCATGTGCAAATGTTCCCAGCAACGAGGCTGCAACAGCGGGAGCTTAGAAATGGAAGACACAGCAATTGCATCTCTTCATGCTGCCAGGAAAAAGGAAACAACTTCCCATTCCCAGCCTACCTGAGCTATCCATCACTCTGAAAACATTAAATGAAGGGAAAAGAGCAGCATGAAGGGGGACACACCTAAGCTTTACACATGGAATTATAAATAGGATGGCATCGAGGACATAAAGGGTCCCTGCATGCAGCAGAAATTAATTTTCTCTTAGTAAAGGACCCTCTAATTATACTTCTACATCACCTTTTTCTCTCTGCCACATAATCAAACTTGAAGTTGCTGCTCTGGAAGTGATCTCTTTTTCTCAAATGCTGGGAGAAACATCTCTGAATTATCATCAGAAAGGAGATAATGGATGCTGACTGCTCCCTGAAAGTAATTTTTGAGTTTTCTTTTTCTGAGCAGGAGCTAAACAGTGTCTAGTGATGTTCATTAAGCAGTCAGCATCCTTCTCTGAAGAGCTGACGTCAGTTTGCAGCCCAGGACCTGCAATTATCAGCTACACTGAAGTGGATGCTGCCTAGTTACAGCACGCTGGGAAGTCTGAAAGGATCTGCCTGACACCAGCTGCCCTCCCTCAAAAATTTTAAAGTGGGAGGTAGAAAATGAGACCTAGACAAATCTACTCGGTTTTGACCTTGGAAAAAAAATTTCCTGGGTCATATTTCCCCCTCCACCTCTGCCACCCTTCACTGGATTTATCCCTTCTTTGCTTGCAGGAAGGCAAGTGAGTGATGCAGTCAATTTAAAGTCAGTTTAGATAAACATCTGAACTTCTGGATCTAAACTCCAGACCTCAGGAGTGTTTCAAAGCCGAGCTCATCAATACACTGTGAAAAAAAACAAAGCTTTTCCTCTGCCAGAAAAATCCCCAGCAAAACTCTTTGCTGTCATCAGCAGTGTCAGGATGGGAACAGAATTCCAGGAGCAGTCTGGGGGTGAATTGGAAGAAAAGTCTCTGAAGGTGACTGTGTAAACTCCATTTTCCCAAGTTTTCTACCATTAAAGCCAGGAGCTTTAATCACAACTGGATAAAATCACAGGATTAAAATGTCACCCCCCTTTTGCATGTGGAGCCTGGCCTGTTAAATAAGCAAGTTGCCCCAAAGCAGCTTGTGGGATGGCAAAGATGACAAAATAAATTGGTTTATAGGTGCTGGGGGTGGGGGCTTGGCATGAACATTGAATCAGAGGCTCATGATGGCTTTTACCTTCCACCTTGCATGAGCTCAGCCATCCTTCTTTTGTGACACTTCCCACTAAGGACTCCCATTTGTTTGATGAATATCTAAACTCCATCAGACATTGCTGCTTTTGTTGTTTTCTAACCATCTTACTAACATTTTGTTGCTATTAACTTCAATAAATTACAGCCTGGTATTTGCATTCATAGCACTGAGCCATCCATCACATAAGCTCATTTTTTTGCTTGGTTTTTTGGTTTTTTTTTCTGAGAGAACCACAATTATCCACCTCCTGCAAAGACCTTATTTTCTACCTATTCTGCATTTTGCACTATTAGGGAGGCATGAATTTAAATCAAAGTATTGCTTAGGGCAGAGGGGTGTTGTCTCCTTTTCTTCCTCTGCTTTCTCCTCCAGCAAACCCCACAAACATCACAAAGAGCATCAGAAAATGCTGGAAATTCAGGTGGTAGAAATTAAAGAACAGCTCCAGTTTCTGAGTTGTTTATCTGCCTAATGCTTCAGGATTTCTTGGGAGGATGATCAAAGATACCTGAGCAACGGAGGTGCCAAGGGATATCTAATGTTTAAAAATCCCTCTGGACATCTTATGGACGGCCCACAGTTTGATATATTGTGTCAGACACGTCCCCCCAGTGTTTCAGACTCAGTAGAGATGACATTAATCACTTAATTCTCCATTGAAATGCAGGATCTGCTGGGTGGAAGGCAGGATATGGATTTTCTTTCAGGGCATTTCATGAAATGAAATAAAGAAGAACTCTGTAAAGCCCTGAAATTACAGGTGGAATGCAACAATGCGGGATGCAGGCTGGCCAGGACAATTTATTGCTGGAAATTGTGCTCTGGTGGGGACTGGGTTTGCTCTGACAGGACTTTGGCTTCACCAGCAAAGCCAGGGACAAAGAGGGATGGAGAGAGATGCTGATTTTCTGGCACTGGGAGAGGCAGGGCAGATTATTCCCCAGATCAGTCTGAGAGCTGGAATTGGTGAGACAGGGGTGAGTCAGCCTCTCACATCCCTTGGATCATCAGGAGGTCACTTAATCAAGCACACAGTGAAAATTCTGTGATGGGGCCACTGCAACAACCAGGCCTGAAACCTCCTCCCCTGCACACCCAACCCCAGCAAGAAATTCCTTCTTAGGACACCAGACTGCTGAAAACAATCAGGGAGAGCGATTTTATTTCCTGGCAGGTTATTTTCAGCCCGGATCATTTCCCTGACCTGCTCCACAGCACATCCCTGTGAGAGGCTGTGCTGCCAAAATCCAGGTGACAGAGAAATGGGATGGCAAAGGTTCTGCTGGGCTGCTTCCTCATTTTCTGCACAGCCATTTCTGGGTCCTTCCCTGGTCACGGGTCACCCCCAGCTCTGCTCAGACAGCAGAGGGGAGATGCCAGCCAGGCTGTGTTAATTCAGGTGCTCAGGCTGCTGCTCTGAAGCAGAGCTGGGCACATGAGGAAGCTTCCTGGGATGATTTATGCTGTCTCCAGGCGCATTCTGTGGAGACAGGATGTGTAATAGACTGCGGGGAGGCTGAGCTCAGTGTTTTGTAAAGAGATCTCCTGTGTCACAATCTGTATTGTGCCTGAGCGCTGCGAAGGCAGCTGAGAATAATTCAGGGAGTTGGGGAACTGCTGTGCCTGTCAGCTCCTGAGGAGTGGAGGCACGGAGGAGATCCAATCTCTAAGTCAGACCAACAGCCCAAAAGGATGAATTAGGCTGAGCTGGTGCTGAGCAGCCTCTGACTGCTGAAGTTGAAGGGATGCTGAAGGGATCATCCTGGGGCAGGCAGAGGTGTTCAGGCAGCTGCTTTGCTCCTGTGCTCCCTGCCCAGCTCCCAGGGTGGCACAGCCTCGTCCCAGCTGCATTCCACACAGCTGGCCCACCAGGGGACCACGGGGATGGAGCAGTGGTGTCACCTCATCCCAGAGCCTGCTGTCTGCCTCCATTCACCCCAGCCACAGATAAAGGTGAGATTTACTGCTCCCTGCCATCCAAAGTTCTGCCTTTCTGTGCCAGACACTTCTGTTCCACCCCAGGAGCTTGCTGTGATGTTCTGCAAAGGAGAAAGCTGAGCTCTGGGTGCTGTTCCATGCACACACCTGGGAAGTGCCATGATTTCATTCCAGTGTGGTTGTGAAGTGCAAGCAGAAGGGGCTGACTGCGAATCCAAACAAATCCCCTCAAAGGAAACAGAGGAAATCAAGGTTTTTATCCCAACTCCAGCACCCACAGATGGCAGAGAGGACCAGAATGTTCATCCTGCCAGGAGCCTTCTGCAGGCAGAAGGAGACCGAGTGAGAAGGGCTGAGCCCTGAGAGCCAGAAGGGCCAGAGGGTGCCCCCAGGTCACATTTCCTGTCCCAGGGAGGTCCCTCCACACACAAACAACCATCCAAGTATTGTCCTAAAACTCCAGATTTTAGAGCTTTCCCTCTCCTTTGTCACCAGAGTTCACAAAAATGCTGAAACTGTTGTAATACTCCAATTGCTATTCCTCCCTCCCCATTTATCCTTTAATTTACAGCTTCCTCCACTTGCATTCCTATTTCAATCTTTTTTATCCCTCCAGCTTCAGAATGTTTTCCAGCTTTTGTATCTCTTTTTTTTTTTTATTTGGTCATCATCTTCCTGTTCTATATTTGTGCTTGCAAACAGACACCTGCCTGCACACCCACATTGCCTGACTCAATCTTTGTTTTATTTTCTGCGTTCATTTTGCACTTTCATTTGTCTCTCACCTTTCTTCAGTCCCTCTTCATTTATCCTTTTTATTGCTGGAGACTAAATTTTGTTGCTTATTTAGCCTGTGGGTCCTGTCTCTGCTATCTCAGACCCTCCTGTCTCTAAAAAAACTTCTTTATCTCCATGAATTTATTTTTATTCCTTTTTTGCTCCTCTCTCTGATCCAAGAACAGCAACTTCTCTGCCTCACCATTTCCATTTTTCTGAGGACACCCCACACTGATGCCCCTCTTGCCTGTCCTCACAACACATTAGAAATTCTGTGAAAGTAATTCTGGAATCTCCTGAGCTGGAAGGGACCCACAGGATCATCCAGGGCAGCTCCTGGCCCTGCACAGACCCCCAACAATCCCAGCTCCATCCCTGGAGCGCTGTCCAAGCTCTCCTGGAGCTCTGGCAGCCTCGGGGCCGGGACCATTCCCTGGGGAGCCTGGGCAGTGCCAGAACCCTCTGGGGGAAGAACCTTTCCCAAATATCCACCCTAAATTCCAAGCAATCATTCTGTTGGTTTTGGCAGTGACTTCAGTGCCTTTCTGTGCTGCTCAGCACCAGCATGGAGGAGGACAGGACATCAAGCTGTGAAACCTGCACTTCCATCACTCTCATTTCCAGGAGTCCTTGCAGGATAAAAGAGCAGCTGATATTAAAATGTCCCGTTCACTTCCACTTGCCATTCAGCTGCATAGCAACCACAGACTACCTTTGGCAGCCTCACTGAACTATTTTTAGTTCAATTACTTGTTCCCCTGACTTGGACTGCAGGGTCTGAGCTTACCTTTCATGCAATATGTGCAAATGAACCTCGCTGCTCGCCCTGACCCGTGCAGCTCATTACCAGGAAATTATTTTAGGGACTGAGTTATAAACTTCTATATTTGCCTCTCATGTCTGACAGATTTTCAGACTAATTTTGTTCTCATCTAGCTTTCATAGCCCGAAGTTTTATCATATCCTTGTCATCTGCTTGGGTGACAGAACTACCTGCAGGTGGATTTAGCAGCTTGAGGAATGGCTTCTAGCAGGGAAAGCTAAGGATGATGTGCCAGCACAGTAAATCTGTAAAATCTGAGAGGAGAAGGCAGCAGGAGCCTTGTTTATCATTTTGGGGGGCTGGAGTAAAGCTTTTCTCAAGGCCTGCTGCAGGAACTCCAAGTGTGGGTAAGGGGAGGAGTGGGAACAAAGCTACAACAGCCTCTGAGCCCTGCCTAGAGCAGGATCTGCTCCTTGTGCTGGGTCAGAGACTGAGGAGAGGACACGGATTTAAGTTTAAATTATCCCCCATGTTCTCATTTCACTGAATGCAAGAGCATTTCAGCTGGCACCTGGGAATAGCTGTCACCCAACCCTGGCACCACAGACCCAGGATCCTCTCCTTTATTTAGGTTTATTTGCAGAATAACTGTTTGCTCTCTCATCTCAGTGACTGTGCTTAATGTCAAACTTCAGCAGGATGAGAACACAGATTGGTGATAAAACCCAGCCTGAAAGATATTTGCACATGATTTTGACTTGTGAATAATCTGCATGGATATTCCAGAATGAAATCACGTGAAGGAAACCCAAAGCTGATTTGGAAGCGCTGCTGTGCCAATATTAATTCTCAGCTCACATGAATGAGCTTCCATTAAAGACTCTTTCCAACACTAAATGTGCATCTCCTCTAAGGGAAAACTGGACTGCTCAGCTCTCCCTCAGAAATCAAATTATCTACCCCAAACAATCATCATGGAATCACAGAATGGTTTGGGCTGGAAAGGGGCATAAAAATCATCTCATCCCACCCCTTGCCATGGGCAGGGACAGCTTCCACCATTCCAGGTTGCTCAGAGCTCCACCCAGCCTGGCTCCATTCAGGTACTGGATAATTGTCTTTAGTGACAACCGGGTGACTTCTGTAAAAGTGTATGAAATATTTCATTTTAGTGATTCATTTCAGGATTCTCCACCCCTCAGTCAGATCCCCTGGGCTTGGTTAGCTGTTCTTCTCCTGGTTATCCTCTTGAGCAGTTACGCCTTTCATAAATCATGTTCTTTCTTTTTCCCTGCTCAGTGGATTGAATTATGGGTTTCCCTCTTTAGTGCTGTCCCTTCCCATTTGTATTCTTCCATATTTAATCCTTCAGAAATTCCCATTTCTTCTTCCAAGTATCCTTCTTCAATATCCCCACTCTTTCCATTATTATTTTCCTTTTGGGAAGGCACTGAGGAAGACCAGTCTTTTTCCCAAAAGAATCCTCTCTTTCCATCTCTCTATACGTTCTTGAATTTAAAAATAAAAATTAAAAAATAAAATAAAATAATGCTGATGGCTAATAATGGCTGATAATGACTTCCTAACTACAATAACAAAAATAATGCAGAACCATTCAGATATGAACTGCTGGTAAAGTTACATTACAACTAAAAGGGAAAAAGAAATCTCTTTTCTGGAAGAAAAACTATTCCTTTCCTCTGTTCCAGGAAAGAATAAATTCTGGTTTGTTTTTTTTTTAGCAGGAAAACAGAGCATTTTGCAGCTCCCAAGCATTTTATCAGCAGTGGATGAGATGAGGTGAGTGACCCACATCTCTCCCAGGATTGACTCAATGTCCTGAAAGCCACAAAGTCCCCAGATGAGGGCACTGAATTTGTCACTGGTGTTTGCCCAGCACGACTTTAACCAGCAGAGTTCTGCAGAAGAACTCCAGAGCCAGAGCACGGATGAGTTTTGGGAACTCCCATTCATTTTCACAGGGGTGATGAGGAAAGGGAAGCTCTCCCAGGGGGTTATTCATGCTTGGACACCAATTTGAGCCTGGAAAAGTCCCCTTTTCCCCACACACTGCCCACAGAAAGCAGCTGCTCCACAAATGCAGACCCAATGCCTCAGTTTTTTGCAGTGAAAGATTTGGCTGAATTTAAGTAAACAAAGCCCACTGTATGGCAGTTTTATAAAACTGCAGTCAGCTAAAAATGTAGACATATCATAAGACTTCTAAAGTGGTAATTTTCTTTATTTCTCCTAAGAAAAAGCAGCTTAGGGATTTCTACAGTCCCCAGTTGTGTCTGAGCATCCTCACACTCACGGCTGTCTTCTCAAATCTAGCCCTTAAGCTTTCCAAGTGCTCTTATTTTTTATCCCAGAAATAAGAAAAAGAGAGAGATTTACCGGGTTAAACCTTTAATTCCTAGATAAAAGGCTTCTTTCCCCCTTTCTTTCTTAACCCTTAATTCTCTCTTTCCATTATTCCACTATTCTGCTCCTCAGCTCAAGCCAGAGGCATTTAAATCCTGCCTGTTTGCTTTGTGGAAGGAGCAGCTTTGGGCATTTCACCTTTGTTTTGTTTTCCTGGAGTTGTGATATTAAACAGAGCTTTCTGCTGACATCAGAAAAGGCTGTGAATGCTGTCCAATTGCTGCTGATTTCTTTCCAGTCTGGGGAAGGTCTGGGCCAGCAGTGCTGCTCCAGAGATGCCCTGGAGCTGGATGGGGAAGCCTCTCCCAGTTCCTACCAGCATCCTCCAGCTCTGACTCAGCTCACAGCCACCTTTTGCCACTCTTCCAGAGAAGGCACAAAATGAATTACCAACAGCACATTGGAAAATGTTGGTTTTAGTTTGATTTTATTTGTTTGGGGTTTTTTTGAGACAGCCAACAGGCCCAAATCCACCCTTACATTTGCCACCTCATGTTGTAAAGCTGTTTGCACTCAGTGATGCCCAAAACCACTTTGCCCATGGGCAGACTTTTAGTGATTGGGGTTATTTAAAAGTGATTCCAGGTGGATATGAATGGTTTCCAGTAATCAGAATGCTGCTGTCCATAGATGGACCGAGCCCTTTCTGCCTCCACCCTCCCCTTCCTGGGGAGGACAGAGCTACAGACACTTCAGATAAAAGATCAGTGGAGAGAATGCAGAGGCAAACAAAGCCTAAAGGCTGGGAAAACCCATCTTGAGCAGAAGATTAATGTGCAGAAAGGGAAAAAAAATCATATTACATTCTTCAAATATTGAAGAGAGCTGCAATGACAAAGGAATTGACAGTGCATTTGTATTTGTGCTGGCTAGGACAAGAATTAGCTCAAATTCCTGCAGGATGTTGAGGGTCAGGCTTTAAGAAAAGCTTTCAATGTTTAGCAAAGCTGCAGAGAAGACTTCCAGCAGAGGCTGTGGAGGATTCTCTGCTGAACAACCCTCAGCAACAGGCAAACAGAGCCCTGCCAGTGCAGGGTAGAACTAATCCTGCTCTGAGGCAGAAGGGTGGATTATGTCATCATTTCAGACTCTTTCCAGCCCTGTGTGATTATCAGATTCAACAATGCAAATTCGAGGTGGATACATGTTTCCATTATCCCTGTTCTCCACCCCACACTCCCCCAGGCTTTTCCATCTTACAGATCTCTTAATCTCTTTTTTATCCCTGACCTTTCCTCTTCCTTCTAAAAATTCCCTGCCCAAACCGCCTGATGGCTGTCCTCTTCCTCCAAGACAAAATTTTGCCTTCTTTAACCAGGGTTCAGGTCTCAATTGCAGTTCAAGACCCTACAGTGAGTCACAGACACTCCTCCCCTGGCTGCAAGCAGAGTAAATCCTGGCAGCAGCTCAGGATGGACGGACCCTGAGCCTCGTGTGCAGCCAAGGAAAGGCTCCATCTCTCCATCTCTCCGTGTTTTCCTCCCACATGGACGCCCACATGGAGCTGCTTTTAACGCTGGGAGAGAGGAGAAGCAACCATCAGCTTCTGGCAAAGCTGCTCTTGTTCCTGAGCCCTGGATATCAGAGGAACCCTTCCCTTCCTCCACGGCCCCGCTGTGATTAACTGACCTTGCCCTGCTGCCTGTCAACTGCAAGATAGGATTTAGATAATTTTATGTGGCTGAATAGCAGAAACTGAGCTTGCAGCCCAGACAACATTGCTTTTGCTCATGTGTTTGTGCAAATCTCTCTGCTGTAGCCTGGCAGCAATCTCAGCCTGCCTCACAGTGCAAAGATGATACACATTTAATCTTGTAGCTTATTACATTTTCACCAGATATAGTGCTCTTGCTATCAACAGATGCTGCTAAAGTCGGGGGGCAGTTTAATATATTTTCCTCCTTAAGTGTTTATCTCCCTTTGTTATGTGTCCCAGCAGGTCAGATTCATTTTCCTGAGCTCCTTCCAGGCTCAGTGCGAGGCCACTTCACATTTTTGCCTCCTACCTGTGACCACACCACTTCCTCAAGTACCCTGCCCACACAGAACATCCAATTCCCATTCCAAAATCCTCCTTCTTTAGTTTACTCTCCACACTTTGGAGTTCAATTCTTTGCCATTGTCCTTTTTGCTTTTGTGCCCAGCTCTTATTCAACACCAGGCCTGGAACCACTCAATGAGACATTTAATGCTGTCTTTGCTCCCTGACATTTGACAGCAGGTAAAAATCATCTTCCTCACTTATCTACCAGTGGACACGATTGAATTTCTCAGATAAAAATTAAAAGGAAGCGTGAATATCCTCCCAAACCGATTGCCTCTGCAAACAGCACATTTATTGCTTGTACAGACATTTATGATTCAAGCCCATCCACTGAAAGGATCACCCTGGATCAAGCCTTGGATGTGAAGGTTCCCAGCCTCGCAGATTTTACGTGCTCAGATACCCACAAACAATTTTAAGGCATGTTTTCCCCTCTCCTCCCAGTAATGTGTTCAGATACTGCATGCTCAGTGGATATTTTAGAGGAGCTCAGACATATTGGGCTGCATCTGCTGGTTTATTTTTAGGAAGATGAGCTCCGATAGATTTGCTTAGGAACAGCACAGGAAGAATTATGTGAACTTTGCAAAGAGCAGAGTATTTCAAATTTTGTGCCTGTGCACCTCGACAGCGCTCATTCAAATGGATTACTCCTTGTAAAACTCCTGCTGACCCCTTTTCCCTGAAGGCTGAAATCCAAAAGTCATCCCAGTGGTGTGAAAGGTCTGTCTTAAACCAGTGTGAGCCTCCAGGAAACACAGAATTAAGGCTGGCACCAGCTTTTCTCCCCATCTTTGCCCGTGCCAGTGCAGGGATGGTGTTTGCAGCCAGCAGAAAAACACAGGGGCCGTGTTCTGAGTGACTCCAAATGCAATTATGGGCATCAGCAGAGACACAGCCCAGTGCAAACACAGCTCTAGCATTTTCCTGCCAGCAGCTCCATGCACAGCACAGGAGCTGATGGGATTTTGAAAGCAGCTTAAGCTCCCCGTTCCCACCACAGCAGGAGCTGCAGGCCTGACTCCAGATCTTGCAAGGGTTTATTTTGTGCTTGCCTTCAAGGGCTGCATCAAGAGCCCAGCAATTGATTAGGGAATGTACCAGAGGCAGACAGCCCTGGAAATTCAGCTGCTACCTTGGCTGGTTTGTCATAACACATCCTGCCTGCAAAGCTTTTCCCCACAAGGCCGTGAACTAAGATGAACTGCACTTGTTTGGAACTTAACTTTGCTTATTCAGAGATTAAACCCTGTTGTCAGCCTGTAAAATCTATATTGCAAAAGCACTGATAAAGAACACTTCCTTCTTCCACGCAGCACTTTTGTCAAGCCATCTCTGCTCTGGCCAGATAAATCACATTACACAGGGAGAAGGCAAATCTACCCAACTACAGCACAAATCTGGTGAGGTTTTCACAATTGCTGAGGGTCTTGGAAGGTGGGGGGAGCTGGACTGTGACAAGTAACATTTCTTTCTCTCAGGGAAAAAAACAAATCAATTGTATGAAAGAGTCCTCGTGAATGAAGACAAGGAACCATTGGCCTGACTCACATCTCAATGCATTTTCCAGTGAAGAGCTGCTGTAAAGGACCTCAAAGGAAAAACCTGTGAAATCAAGAAGAGATTTTTTTTTTTTAAATAGAAATACAAGTCTAATTGTACAGGGTGATTCTAGCAGCAATTTCAGCTGATATGTAGAAATTTCTAGCAATTTGAACCTAACATAATGAACTTGTCCTTTAAAGACCAAGCTGGTGGAAAATTACAGATCCTCTTCGAGCTGAACTGACCTAATGATTTTTTGTTTTGTGCTGGTACTGCACAAACATGCTCAAAGGAACAAACCAGGATTGTAAGACATACATCCAGAAGGCCCACTAGGCCTAGTCCTGGCTTGCCTGCCCACATTTATCCTTTAGCAGAAGAGCTCCTGAATCCTGGAAG
>NC_031782.1:2683427-2726914 GCF_001522545.3 Parus major
GGAGGTTTGAAAATGAGGAGGTTTCTGGCACAAAGTGTGGGGAATCAGGGTCTCTGTGGGGCTCAGGAAGATGCCCAGGGCCAGCAGGCCTGAGCAAGGAGGGCTATAGCCCCATCTTTTGGTAAATCCGAATTTCACATCATCTTCCTCCCTCCCACTGCACCCAGTGGGATCTGGGACCCCCACCCTGCAAAGCCCCACAGGGACAGAGCAAAAGGAGCTTCGTGCATTAAGATAGAAAGGTGCAAAACGGCTAACAAAGATCTTCTTCAAGGTCTTTTATATGTCTATTTACCTAATTAACAAATGCTAAGGAAATTATTTTCTTAGTGATCTAATGACTCAACACCAGTGCTGAGCATTCTATCACTTACTACTACCCAAAAACCTCTAGGAGAGGATGAAGCAGAAAGAAGAAGGACAAGAGACAACACTTTGAATCCTCTGTCTTGTTTTCTGATCTCTAAACTAGTTTAAACTCCAAACTTCAACTTTTTCACCCAGTGACTTAAGAAAACTTTCTAATCTACACACTTCCATTTTTAGTTTTTTCTATTTAAGGATTGTTTTCAGGGGGTTATATGGAATTCAGTGTTTCCCTGGGTGTCAGAGGCAGGTATCAGAGATAAGGGCACACTCTCTGTGCCTCTGACTCCAGCACCTGAGGCCAGCCCAGCCCTGGCAGGGATCAGTTTATCTCTCAGCCAAGCTCTTGGCAGGGGAGGAGAGGAAATTGCTGATGCTCAGAGTGAGAGGCCAGGACAAGTCTCCCAGCCAGGCTTGAAACAGAGCCAGTGTGTCAGATAAACTGACCAGCTGGGAGGCAAAGCAAGGTAAAAATAAGAAAAGCATCCCTATCAGGAGGCAGAACAGTGGGCAGCTCTTGTTTCTGCTGCTATTAATAATGCATGGAGACTGCTAACAAATCTACCATTTTCACACCACTAATTGCAGAAATGTTTGCCACCTCCCCAGGGCATTTCTCACACTACCCTGACACTTTATTATTTTTCTTTCCCTTTGGCCGCTTCGCTTTTCCCTCTTCTTTCCATGAGGGTTTTTAAAATGGCAGTCACTCACCAAACCAAGGGCTGAGGATTTAACCACCATTAAAAAGGTTTTAAATACTCAAGTGGTGTATTTGTACAGTGCAACCTAATGGTAAGAAAATATGGATGTAATTATTCAATGAGGACTTGCACAGCACCTTATTTTTTTTGTCTATAAATACATATTAAGTTCAAATATTCCACCAAAACTCTTGGTTCCACTGCAAGATGTCGAATCTCAAATATTGCTTGACAGAAAGAAATCACCTCAGGGTTTTCAGGATTTCACTCCCTCAAAAAATAGACCAGCTCATCAAAACTCCTGAGCATCACTAAATGCAACAGCTTTGCAGCCACTCTTTGGTTATCACCTGAAAATAAAACTTTGCAGCAAAGGTGTATTGATTTGGGAGGAAAGACAGTAAAAATGTAAAATATATTTCCAGAAATTCATGGTGATGGTTTAATTTTTTTAGGAGCAGAAGTGAAAGGAGATGCTGAAACACCTAAAAAGGGGTGGGGTTTTTTTTGTTGTTGTATTTTTTTGGTGTGTGTTTTGGTTTGGTTTTTTTTGTTGTTGCTTTTGTTTGGGTTTTGTTTGTTTGTGTTCTTTTTTGTGGCTTGTTTGGTTGGTTTTTTATTGTTGTTTGATTTGTAACTATATAACATAAAGGAGAAATCATGAGAAAAATCTGCACACAGTCACTTTTATTGACCAGAAAGACAAATATTAAGGCCAGCAAAAGTTTCACCCTCTTATTTTGTTGATCTACACATCCTATAACAAATACAGCCAGGGCTGGTGCATTCAGCACCTAAAAGCAGAACAAAACCACACATCAATGTGCAGTTCCTGCATGGAAGGAAATGGAGGAGACTGAAACAGCTGAAACCTTAAATTTCCTGTTGGATGTTCCTTGAAATTTGAGGCATCTCCATGAGGAGATGTGAGGGCATGACTGAATTATCAGGTGTATCTAATAACATGGAGCTGCTTCAGGAAAAGAGCTTTTTAATCAATTAAGTGCTGATACAAAGCACATCAGAGTCAACAGGAAAATTGCCATCGACTTTGCATCAGGTCTGAGAGGAAGAGCCACAAAGGAGGGATGAGCAGCACCAGAGGCAGCTCTGGAACAAGGAGCAGGGTTTCAGAGTGAGCTGGTTTTGAAGTTCAAACCTTTTTCTCAGGGGCATTACCCCCACCTGAGCCACCCCAGATCAGATCTGCTGGGGAAAAATGAGGGGATTTCTATGAGCCCCCCACTCCAGGCTGTGCCAATGCATCAGAACTCCCAAAAGAACACCTCTCCAGCCCTGCAACACGGCTCAGAGGTGATATTCCCACTATTTAAGACCCTTGTGTGTGCTTTGAGTTCTTCCTCAAGAGCAACAGCTTCACATGAGCACAGGGCTGATGGGAATAAAGAAAAGTCAGGCCTGGTGCCACTGGACAGGTCTGGTGACCTTCTGCTGTATCAAACACTTCAACACAAGAGGTCATCTTTATTTCCAGGACTGCCCTCATTTCCTGAGGCCCACTCAAGCAGCAAAGCAGCTGTGATTTGAAATCTGCTCACAACCAAACTCCATCCAGTGAATTTCAAACACGGAGCTGGATGCCCAGCCTGAGGAGCAGTGAACAGATGGGGAGGCACAGATAGAGGATTTATCAGTGCCACACACTGATCCTGTGCAGTTCAGTCTGGGTAGCTTGGAGAAAATACTTTTTGTGCAGCCTGAGAGAGCAGAAAAACCTCTAATTCTTACCAAGTGAAAGATAAACAGTTCAGTTTTTCAACAGCACCAGACCAACAGGCAAAGAACAGCACACAGCAAGATAAAAGACATTTGTGTGGCAGCTCTGCCCAATCTGCTTGATTCAGCAGTGAGGGAAACTGAGGCTAATTCTGGTAAAAAAACCCCTGTTTTCCCCAAATTAAATGGTGATGCAAGAAGTTGATGCTCTCAACTTTTGGCTGTAACTGGTATTTTCCAGATTTGCTGGAGGAAAAGCAATGAAACAGTTTTCATCTCCTTGCTTCCCCTGATATAGAAGAAAATAACTAAAGATTGGGAGTGGGGTTGGGATGGAGACACCCCAGTCCTCTTGGGCATTCCCTTCCTAGGATTTGACTTTGATGCTTCGATCACCAGCCATCCTTCCACGTGAGGTGGCACTTCCACACCGGTTTGGATGCTGGGATTTCTCCAGAGTGCATGAAACAGGAAGATAAAACCCCATCCCCATGCCCAGGCTGCCCAGGGCGATGCACACAGAACATATGTTCTGCAAGGAGAGCCAAATTTGTGTTTGGATCTGTTGACTCGTGGCTACATTCCTCCTCATCCTGGGGATCCAGAGGTCACTGGCATCCCTGTGGGTGCTGCATCACCTCCAGATTTCCTGCCCTGCAGGCATTTCTTCACCCCTGCAGTTTTGCCCTTCCAGGTGAGGATATTGGACACAGAATTCTCATCTCAAGCTGAGACTGACAAATTAAAATAGTTTTTTTCCAAACTCAGTGCAGTGTAAATTTCTTACCTGACCACTTAAGCTGAATATGCTGGAGAATCCAAACTCCTGGAGGCATTTTCCCCTTCCCACAACACACACTTTGGTGATAGCAGCTCCATGCTTTGAGCACTGAATCCATCAGGTGCTGGATTGTTCTCCCTCCCTTTCCCTGAGCCCTAGCAGGGATGGATGCTGGCACTGCTCCCCTGCTCTCGTGTGTTTTAGACATCCCAAAACAATTCTATTTAGTGCACTGGGGACTTCACCTCCTGAGGAGCAGCAGAGGAAAACCCAATTATTCCCAGGCCAGCTGCAAAAGGGGTTCCAGTTAAAAAAGTCACGGAGCACAGCCCTGGTGCCACACTGGGCTTGTGCCATTCAGGTTATTTACGACTGCCTTCTTTAGTCACCATAAATCTCTGCAGAAAGGGCTTAGTTAAGATATGATTAGGCTGGGATTATTGCATATGAGGTTCTTCCTAGGGCTTATAAATGTGACAAACTCTGAAATATGGTTTCCACAGAAAAGGGAGGGAAGGAGGGAAGTGGTGCTTTTACTGAAATACACCACAATTCCCTAATTACTCCTCTACTCTAGTGACTCCGAGTGGTGGATAAAAACAATTAAAGAGACATTCTCTGCTCTGCCCTCCTATGCCTCCAAACTCATATTCTCTTCAGGGACTCAATTTAGCAGCTGTGGAGTAAGACTTGAATGAAATTAGGCTGATTTAGGAGGCTGATTTAGGAGCCCTGAGCACAGGGACATTGTGCAGCTTTGGAGATTAATTCCCATTGCTTGGGCTGCACTACCAGGAAATGTTAAAATCTGGAACTGACCAGCCTCTTCTCACCAAAATATCTTTGGGCAGAGAAGACAAAAGAGCCTTTGCAGCATGTTTGTGCTAAGGTCCAGCTCTTCCACCCCCTCCAGGTGTGCCTGGAGCTGTGAACACAAATGAAAATCATCTGAAACTGAGCATTGTTGGTATTGCAGCCTGAGGAGGAGCAATTGTTGCTCCACTTCATCTGGACACTTGAATGTCATAACCTGAGATAAATATTTAATTTACCTGTAAAGGCTGATGAAGTGATGGTATTTTCATATTAGAATGAGAATCATGGAATGGGCTGGAAAGGACTTTAAAGATCATCTCGTTCCATGGCCAGGGACACCTTCCACTCTCCCACATTGTCCAAACCCTCTCCAACCTGGCCTTGGACACTTCCAGGGATGGGAATTCTTCCCTTCACTGTTTAATATCGACAGCCACACTGAAATCCCTAAGCACACACACAGAGGACCATGGACTCTGCAAGAATATTTGTTCATAAGAGGAATATGGCAAAGCAATAACATGTATTGATATGTTGAAGGAAACAATTTTCTTTTCTTCTAGAGCTGGGATGGAGCCAAGCAATACCCAACTCTTCCTACTCTTTCTCCATAGTGATATTCTTTTTATTAACACCACCAAAAGAACATAATAAGCAGGTGTTTAAAATGTACAAATCTGTCCCCACCAGGTCCTTTTGATCACAGTGACCTCAGTTTGCAACATCACATTTAACATCCCCACCCCCTTAACCCCCTGTTGTTTTGAAATATTAGCCACTGGCGTCCTGGGATTAAAATAGAAAGTTTTCTGCTTTGACTTCTTGCCAAAACCATTAAAATTTTCTCTGTGCTGTCACAGCTTGTGCCACCTCCCAGGAGAGTTGATTTAAAAGTAAATTATATGTAAGTGTCAGATGAAAAGAGCTTCATTATCTAATTCTTCCTACACCAGCATTTCTTTAAATTGCTTACTAGGGACAGAAGACAATTAGTCCTCTGTTTGAAAGGAGAAGTAATAAGTATCTGTCACTCCCATTACCCACCTTTTTTTAAATTTTTTATATGGAAATACAGTTGTTTTCTGAAGAAATTTGCTGGGACACACTCAACACCCTGCATGTCAGGGGCTGGACTGGACTGAGGGTCCTCCAGCCCAGTCTGGTGATGGAATCAGCACTGAAATCATGACAAAAACCAGGAATCCTCCATCCCTTTGCAGGAACTACAAGCACACAAACGTTGCCATGGCACCAAGCAGCTCCCAGACAGATTTCAGGAACACCAGAGAGTGTCAGTAGGACACTGCCTCGCTGAAACTGGGCTTGGCACAGCTCTTCCAGGACAGGCCAAAAATACAGAGATGGATCATAAGCCCACTTGCCCCAGGTCCTCTGAGAACCCTCTGTTCTGGCCCCAGAGTGGGCACATTTTCAGCAGAAACTCTCCACCAGGTTTAGTTTAAATCTGTGTTGTATCTGAGACACTCCTGCTCTTATCCGTCCTCGCAGGGGAAACTCTGCGAGTGCTGGGTCAGGATCAAAGAGCAAACTGAACTAATCCAGGCACAGACAGTTCCTGCCCAGCCCGTGCCATCCCAAATCTTCCTGCCAGAGCTCAGAGCCTGAGTCACATCACCTGCATTCTTTATATCACTTCATTTGCTTCCTCCTCCTCCTGGATCTAAAGGAACTTTGAACTACTGACAGGATGAAAAGGCTCCCCTGGGACAGAGATGAGCTCAGTGCAGAAATGAGCAGCCTTGTTCTCTTCTGCAGAGGAGCCAAGGTGCTCCTCAGCTTCCAGAACTTGGCTGGGGGGTTTTCTCCACAAGTTCATCACCCAGCTGGGCTGCACAAGAAATATTTCCCACGTTTGTGAGCCCTGCCATGCTTAGAGATGACCTTCCCATGCTAAGCATTTAAAATATAATTAGTCCAAATGCTTTAAAATCATTTTCTTGGGCACATGGAGTCTCTCTAGGACAGATCTCGGAGCTGAGGCACCTGAGGGACACCTGGTTCTCCAAGCAGCTCATGTGCATCTGAGCAACAAGGACAAAGAGTTGCAGAGCTGTTTCACACACATTTTGCTGCCTCTCTGCTTTCTTTGCACTCAGGGCTGCAAGGTTACTGCTTCCATACAAATCATTCTGCATAAAACACTCGAGACAGGAGGCTGATCTTTTATGAGGTGCAGAGCAGCCTTTGCTGAGCTGATGACATCTCTAATTCCGTGGCCAGTTATTAAACACAGACTGGAAAAGCAGCAGAGAGTCAGGAATGCAGAGCACAGCCCCACAGAGCAGCAGGACCTGCTGGGAGATACTGTCAAGAACCAAGACACCTTGGATTTATTTTTGGCTCTCCCAAATATGCTCAGGAATCTTTTGCAAAGTGAGCAGGGTTCATTAAACAAAACACTTAAGGACGAACTTAAGCAATTTATCTAATGGGAATAAACTTGTTTGTGCTTCCAGTAGTACAGAACTACATCTCCCTCCATCCTTAAGCCAAGAAAATTCATATTTAAGGGTTGCAAGACCGAGTTCAGCTCTGATGCCACTCTGAGACAAAGGTCAGCACTGTAGGGAGGACCTTTGAACAGAGCAGGACAAGTGAGAGAAGCAGTTTGGGTCTGACAGCTCTGTTACTGCCCAGCATTTACTCATTTCTCCTGAATAAAATAAACCCCTGCCAGGCCTAAGCTGGCTCCAGCCCAGGATCTTCACACAAAGCCCTGCTCTCACCTCGGTTTGGGAGGCTGCATGGGAGCAGGGGGAGAATGAATGTGGTCACTTGTAAATTATAAAAGCTTCCAAGTGCAGCGAGTGAAAGCCTCAGCCACAGCAATTATACCTCATATGGGCACTGATGGTAAAGTTACCTCAGCTCTCACACAGAAATGTTGATGTCAAGTGGAACAGTAATATTCAGCAATCAGTTTGCGTTTCCTTTAATGCCCCTGGTGTAACCTTTAGAAATGTGTTTCACTGCCCTTCTGTCTTTCTGAAGCTCCAAAATTCTGGATTTTGTGTTTAACTAGTAATTTCCTTTGTCTCTTCACCAGTTTCTCTGAAAACAAGGCTTTTTCCTCTGCTCTGATAAAGCACCCAACAGCAAAGGGAAAGAGGTGTGAAAGATATTGAGGTCTTTGAGGTAAAAGATATTCCAGATATTGAGGTCTTTTGGGTTGCATAAAAAACAGGCTAAAGGAAAAGCTGCAGTATTATCCTCCACAAGCAATAGGAAAGTATTTATCCATGTTAAGGGTCTATCAGCAAGTAAATAGCAGCAGCTCTTCCAGCATTTAACAAATGTTATCACGCCTGCCTTGATCCTGCCCTCCTCCCCCTTTTGCAGGCACAGACAGACTGGAAGTCACCTGCTGGATTTATGGAGCTCTCACAGGTACCAGGAGAACATGAAAAGGGCTTTTTATTTGTGATTTGAAGCTGAAACCTGAACAGATGTCTCTGAGATTGTGCTGCTCCTCTGCACAGTGCACGGGGCTCAAAGGAAGGTGTGTTTTGAGGGGGGTAAAACATGTTTTTAAATCGTGTTTTTAATGGTAGGACAGGCAGCTCCCACATCCCACTTCCCTCTCCCCACTCCTTCCACCAAGAAAAATCCCTAACCCTGCTTCTCTGTCCCTTAACTCCACTGCCTGGATGAAGTTAATTTTAGTGGAGGACAGAAAACAGTCCATGTGACTCAGACACAGACCTGGCCCCTGGGTTCCACAGCTCAAAGCCACGCACACACCATGGGGTGCATTTTCTATTTCCTGCCATTCATCGCTGTGGGGATGTGTAAAACTTGGGTGTGGAGCTCCTGCCTCATGCATGTGAGCATTCAGCACTGGAGAACACTCAGGAGTGACTGTTCTTTTAAAAAAATGACAGTTTTCATCACAAACCCCAGAAAAATCGGAGGGAAAACTGTTTGGCTTTGCACAGACACTCGAGCGAGCTGACATTTGCTGTATAAAATACTGAATTTCTAGTTCAGCAGCTCTCTCAGAGAACTGCTGTAGCCTGCAGATGAAGGACATGCATAAAGTAAGATTTCTAAAGAAATTTCATTTGGGAAGGCACTCAGGGGAAAGAATCCAAAGGGAGGCAGAGCTGCCTGGATAACCTGGCCTGAGATGGGCACGTTCAGCCTGGGAGCTCCTCCTGACATCCAGCAGCTCCAGCCCTGCCTGCTACAAATTTCCTACCAAGAGTTCGCTGGGCTCTTATCTCTGCTCTCCACAAAAGCTTGAAAGGAGCCTGTTGAAAGGCTGCTCTGTTATCTGTGCTTTTCCACAGCCCTGCTAGCTCAGCCTGCTGCACCCATTCCTTCCCCTCACTCCAAACAGAGTCCAGATGGAAACAGGGTCCCTTTTCCAGAGGGGTGCAGGGTTGGGAGGGAGTGAGGAAAGCCAAAATTTCACTGCACTAATACAACAGACAGGCTGTGTACTTGTGTTCAAAAGGTTTCAAGCAGAGACTAATTAATCCCATTGTTGATGCTAATAGGGTTCTTTTTCAGGATCCGAGATTCAGCGCTCCAAGCAAATTTACCTTTGATCTTCAGCTGAGAGCGCTGAGGTTTTTATCAAAATGCATTTGTCTGTCTCCAGCTCACGCTTGGGCTGGGGCAGGGCAGGAAATGCAAAGTGTCACTGCAGTTTCAGAAGGAAACTGAAGAGGCTGTGACCATTCCTGGCCTGTTTAGGGCTGGAATTGCTCAGGAAAAAAAGAAACTTTGCCAAAATGATTTCCCTGACTGCAGAGCCCAGTGCTCTTCTGGTTATCATCCCTGGACTGCTCTAGGTTTGTCCTGCTGGTGAAAAGGTCTGTGTTTGTTTTCTAGGGAAAAATAAAAAGGCAGCAAAAGGCAGAGATGAAATGTGAAGCTGCTTTGCAGAAATAAATCAGCCCACTGGGGTCCAGCTCCAGGAGCTGATTATGGATTATTTATCAAAGTGCAAAGGGCTGACAGGTATAAAATATCCACGATGTCAAAGGGCTGTCACAGACACACAGAATTTATCCTGTAGATGGGGCATCTTGGGGTGATTCATTAGGAGTAATCTACTGCCAGCTTTGTGTGCTGGGCTCAGCCCCAGCCTGTGCCAGACCTCGGCTCCAAAGCTGCACTTTGGGATGCATTAAAAGACATTACAGCACTTTGGGCTTGCCCTGCAGAGTCAGAACTTAAACTGTGATCCCAGCCCAGGGGAAACTGCATTTTGAGCTAAGCTGAACAAACAGCCTGAAGGATGCAGCACTTGGGAAATGGATTTACTGGTGGAAAGGACAGAGATCCATGGGACAGGGCTGAGGAGATGAGGTTTTCACTGCTCTGCTTCTCAAGCCAACCACTCCTACAGGTCATGCTTTAAACTCACTGCTGGCTCACGCCTAAAGCTGCAGAGGCCTTGGAAACCAGCTGAAAACTCAGTCAAACTCACAGAAGAAAGCCCTGCAGTAGCACAAGAGGTAAGTCTGCAGCAGATTTTATCCCAGCTCTGATGCCACCTCAGCTGGATGGCTGTGCCCCCTGCAAGAGCCCAGCCATGGCTGGGATGCAGCAAGTTGTTGATGCTGGATGGGTTTTGGGAGGGCTTTGGATTAATTCAGGACTGCCTCACCAATCTTATGGGAACTGGCCACATTCCGGGAGCTGAAACACAGAGCAGGCTCCACCCAAAAAGGGCTTTTACAAGTGGTGTGTGCTAAACCCTGCAGGGTACCAGGATTCCCCGGCATTTCTTGGTGAAAATCGTGAACCAAGGAACAGTCGTTTTGAAGATCATTAATTCTGCAGAGCTGCAGACTGAACTACATCCTACACCCGTTTAATGGGGAGGAGAGGGCTTGTCACTGCCTTCACCAGAGCAATTCAAACCCTCAGCCCTTGGTACCTTTGATTTTTCACTCCCTGCCTTGAGCACTCACTGGAAGCACAATGATTAAGTGGTGCTTCCATGTGTGGTGCAGACACACAAAGGGGAGGCAGCTCAGGATCTGAGTCCTATTGATGTGAACACCTAAACCCTTCAGACAGCTTCAAAAAGAGACTGAAGGCTAAATACCTACTTACTCAGTCCTGGAGTACAGCTGAAATCACCAGGGGATTCATTCCCATCCTTGTGGTCTCTCTGCTAGACCACACTGCCTCCCAGTTAATTAATTCTATTGATCTGTTTGTTTTTATTGGCCTTTTCACACTCAGCAGTTATTTAGGACTTACATGGGTAATGCTTTTTCCAGTTAAATTGATCCTACTTTATATATCCTTTCACTTATTTGAAATTTCCCTGGCAAGTATTTTAATGTTTTCAAGCTGAATGTTGATTTGTATTATTTAAAATACCCTGCAAGAGGCAGGGGGGAAGAAAGTGTGGAGCAGAATAACTACTAAAATTGGCTCTTTGAACTTGATTAATGGCCAGGGAGGGTAAAACACTTCCCTCCAGCAAAATAAACAGAACAACTCAGAGCACTAGATGCAGTAGAACCTGCTGGGATCGAGTTCAATTTTCTTTCACAGGGCCATAACAGAACCCCAGTCTGCCTTTCTGCTCCATTTCTGAGCTGCTTAATTTGGGATCCAACCCATTTGGGTCAATGAACTTATTTTTGGAGTGGTGTGTCCTGGTGGCTGTTCCAGACCTCAGCAGGGAGCCAAGTCACAGCTCCTGGCCAGGCTGAAAGGGAGAAACTTTGTGCCCAGCAGTGGCCTTGGCTTGCAGATAAATCCTTCAATGCTGAGTTCTGTCCCCTTCAGCAATAATTTACACCTGATGGCAGCTGCTGGGAGAAGTCTCCAGCCATAATTTAGCAGGGGAATGTTCAAGGGCCAAGAATATCATGGGGTAACTCGGTGTGGGTGATTTGGTTTGGAGCTCAGCTCCAGCTACTGCTGACAGGGACATCATAAACCCTGGGAGAGAGGGGAAAAGCAGAGATGGGAGTTTGTTTTCATATTTACACTAAGAGAAAAATTAAGATATTGAGCTGCTGTCATACTTTGAAAAAAAAAAAAAAATATAAATTGGTGAAAAACCTAAATATTAGGGTAGGTACAAATGTATTGACGTACCAATGAGCAAGATTGAAATTTTAATATAGAAGTCACTTAATATTACGTCAACCAGAAAATCCCTTTTTACTTCAGGCCCAAAGAATCCCTTCTGGCAGAACAGAACTGTTCTTTAGCCAGTTTTATCTCCCTTGGGCTGGACCTTGCCCATCTGCTCAGCAGGAACCCCCCAGCTATGGGCAGCCCCTGGATGGTGTAAACAGCTCTGGGAGTGACTGTGGGAGCTGCTTGTGTCTGGTTTTCAGAAGAAGACTCTGCTGCCATTAAATGCTGCTCTTCTAAAAGGGGAAATCATTTTCCAGAGGTGTTTTGAAGCCTAACCTTTCAAACCTACTGCTTTGAGCAGTGGAGTCACTTCCAGAGTGACTGACTTGCCCTTGTTGGATTATTTATGCACTCTCCATCTTCCAGGATCTCTGCTGTTTTTGTAAACCCAGTGATCCTGAAAGAAGGTGATGCTAACCCCTCCTGGGTTAACTCCAGGGCTGAGATGGTGAGCTGGAAATGGCACCAGGGTTTAGAACAATCTCAGACCAGTGGCTCCAACACCAACTTCTGCTCAGGAGCAGCCACCTCTTCGCTCAGAGAGACCCCAGCACATGCCATGGACAGACAGGACAGCAGAGCTCCCACACACCTCCCACAGAGCTGAGTGGGGAGGAATATTCAAGCTGACAAGGTGGACAGCACGTCAGAGCATCCCAGAGCAGTGCAGCCCCTCTCCCTGAGCAGCACTGACATGTGTCTCCAGGGATGCAGCATCAGGAGAAGCCTGTCCCCAGATCAGCGTGCATAAATAAACCCCAGCAACACCAGCTTTGTCAATCTTCGTGACAGAGATCACAGCATTTGGATAAGGAGCCCAGCCAAAACCACATTTCTATTCCTCTCTTCATCATTAAACTTGATAGCTGAGTGATAGGCAGCTATTCAGTGAGATTAAGGCTTGCAATGAAAAGAAAAGACACAGCAATCATAAACTTTCCTCCCTCCATTTCTGTATATAAACATTTTTTTTTGGTTCAGATTACAGTAAGGGAACAGCACAGAAGTGCAATCTCCATCGGAGAAACATCCCCAGCCCATTCACAATGAAATCGATTATCTCAAGTTGCTCAGGCACAACAAAAGGCTCTTGCCAGGAGGACCCGTGAACAAAGAGTTTATCAGGTGGGATATCTTTTAAACACAAATGAGTTTTGGATATGCTCATGACTGCACCTCCCTGCTCTCCCTCAGAACCTGGGACTGGGTGTAATTGCTCTCCATCTGGCCAGGACTCAAACCAGGGCTGACATTTTGATGAGCTTCCTAAGCAGCAGACAATTGGCACATCTTAGAAAAACATTTACTGGCCAGGGATAAGGAATCAATTCAAACCTCAGGTAACTACCTCAGATCAATGGGGCTGAGTCACCCACACACCAAATAATTACTTATAAATGCAGGAAAAGTGGAACCAAGGGCACCTTGCTGCCAGGTTATTAACAGCAGCAACTGAGAGGCAGGAGGGATCCACAGGGTAGGGACTCATCTGTCTCATTTTAGACATCCACAAAGCTGACTGGGGAGGGCAGGCACATCTGGCCTGCTTGGGAAGAGTGTGTTTGATTAAGCTGAACGGGTCCACAGGAGACTCCTCGCCGGTGATAGCTACGAGGAAGCCCAATATTAGACCTAATGAGCTGTCAGGCCTGATGAATCCACCTCTGGACATTAAAAGCTCCCTCCAAAAGGATTTTCCAGCACCTGCACAGCTCAGGGTTTTAGCCTGATCCATGATGTGCACCGAGAGGTGCTCTTCTGTTGGTGATTTTTTTAGGAAAACACACATTTTTCTAAGGGGAAGGCAATTCCCCGTGGAAAGCACAGTTAAGGGTCACCTCTGCTCCTATTTCTGGGAAGTTTAAACTCATTTTAAAAAAAATCTCTGCTTCAGTCAGAGCAGCCAATGCAAGAGAGTTGTGCAGGGTTCAAAGAGCTCCTCTGCAAACTCCCCAGGGCCTGGTGGTGCTCATGCCAGCAATATCTCACTGCAGAGATCTTAGAGGGGTCAAATGCATTAAGGATCTCAACAAGACCCCCAGGAATGTGGAATCCATCTGCCTAGAACAGGACAAATTCATCCCCCTGCCCTCTTTTCCACATGCACCACCTTCAAATTGTACTGGAGCATCAGGCAGGGCAGGAATCATGGAACTCTCATGAAAAGCTCTCTCATCTGAAGCCTCAGTGGGCATAATTAGGAAATCGAGTTGCTTGCTCTGCAGATCTAAACCTTGTTTTTTCCCCCCTCAAACTTCATCATGGCTTTCACTGCAGCATTTTAAGTGTTTGTGGGATTTTCCTGTGCTGAACACACTGCTACCCACTGGAGATAGAGGAAAAGGTGGGACACTTCACCCTGTGGAGGAATTTGTGAGCTGAGGGCGTGTGATGGGGGTTCACTCAAAGCAGCATCTCCCAACCACTGATTAATCCAAAATCAGTCATAAAAACTGCACATTTTGCCAGAATTGCTGTAATTTTGAGGAGCTTTTTCTTCTCTCTGCACCTCAGACATCTGAGATGTAAATGTAGATACAAGGCCTGGGAGAAGTAGAACCACAGAACAGTTTGGGTTGGAAGTGACCTCAAAGTTCGTCTCATTCCACCACTGCCACTTCCACTATCCCAGGGTGTTCCAAGCCCTGTCCAACCTGGTCTGGGACACTCCAGGGATCCAGGGACAGCCTCAGCTTCTCTGAGCACCTGTGCCAGGGCCTGCCCACCCTGACAGAGAATAATTTCTTCCTGATATTTAATCTAAACCAACTCTGTCAGTGTGAAGCCATTCCCCCTCGTCCTGTCACTCCAGGCTCTTGTAAAAAGTCTCTCCCCATCTTTCTTTCTGGCTCCTTCAGGCCACACTGAGGTCACCCAAAAGCCTTTTCTCTTCCAGTCTGAACAGTCCCAGCTCTCCCAGCCTTTCCTCACAGCAGAGCTGCTCCACCCCTATAACCAGCCTGGTCTTCTCAGGATTCTACAGGATATAAGTACCCAGCAGAGGGAAGGTTAAATCCCTCAGCAGCATTTGCAGGATGGCTCCAAAATGCCAGCGCACGTTGCATATTCCAAATTAACGTTGTGTCTATGCCTGTGGGAAAAAAAGCCCCAAAAAGGTAGAGAGGAGGGAAAAAAAAGCAGAGGGGAGGAATCTGGGCTCCCCCTGGCTTGCTCCAGCCTTGCAAGGTCTTGTTTTGCAATATGTGGCAGATGAGGAAATATTTCAAAGACATTTTCTGAGTCCATTCAAACTCCATCCAACAGCACTGAGGTTGCTGCAAGCAGTCACTGTCACTTAATGTCATTGTAAAAGTCAAATCCTCGCATCCTCACTCAGTTCACCAGCAAAACTGAGCATCTCCAGTCAATTTAATTTACTGGAGACTCCAGAGATGAGTGGCCTGCCCACTGTTGATTATGGGCACAATTAAAAGTGACTTGCCCCAAAACTGCACAATGTCTAAGTCTGACCTAGTTTACTTCTGCAGAGACCTTTCAAATGGCTCCTAGAATGACCCATGAAGAATAGAAAAGCTTGTTTAATAACCAGTCTAATAAGTTAATAACACAGAGACCCATCTATTCCAGCTCTGCCACCCAATTGCTGTGTTTGCCACATCCAGCTGCTCACACATCTTGAGTTCCTGACACAAACAAACCCCTGGAAATCATAAATGTCATCTTCAGACCTAAACCTGGGCTCAAACCAGCCCTGCTAAAAGATATTTAAGAGTAATTAGAATTTAAAAAAAAGGCTCAAAAGGCCTGTTGTAATCACACTTTCCAGGGGAGTCACTCAGGACAGTTCAAAAGACCCTGCTTTATTTCATAACAGTTTGATGAACAGCCATTGCTTTCCAAGAGGAGTGTGCCCACACAAACAGAAGCGATCACTCAGCTCTCTCTAACACTTCCCATGGCCTTTTCTGCACTGAGGAGCAGCAGGAGGAGAAGTTTGTGCAGTGACTGATGCTGCTCCTCCTCAGGAGATGCAGCACATCCCCTCAGTGCTGGTGAAACAGGTCCCACCTCTCCCCCCTGCCTGTTTGGTATCCAGTTACACCCTGCCTGGAAAGAGTGGTTTTAAAAGTTTTAAAAGTGATTTAGAAGTGGCTTTTTAGCATCCCAAGAGAACAGTCTGAGCAATTCAGCTCACACACAAGCCCTGCACCCAAAGCAGCACAAACACTGAGTGTGCTGGGAGGGCAGCTCGTGGGAAATCAGATCCAAAAGTCCCTTCTGCCTTGGATTAGGAAAGGATCCCAGTACCTCTCTCCACAACTCGGGAACTGAGCCAGAGCAGCTCTTCCATGCAGTGTTTTGAAGAGTTTCCCCACTTTTCTCTTTGGCAGCTTTTACCAGAGCCCTGCGTTCAAAGCTTCTCTGCACATCTCCACTCTCCTGCAATGCTCTTCAAGATGCTGCTTATTAATATTCCTTAATAAAACCTACCAGAATAAAATCTTTCCTAATTAGGGGTGTTTGAGTGCCTTTTCCATTATTCATTAGAACAAAGAAATGGGTTATTCCTTTGCAGCATCTTCCAGAGGAGCAGAATTATTGAGGTTATTCTGATACAGTTCAAGTGTCTCCAGCTGCAGCTGTAAATTTCCACTCGGATTTTCTGTCATTCCTCCTCCTCCTCCTCTGAGATCATGTGCTCTGGCTGCTAATCTTGCCTGCACATTCCTGCTGTGTCCTGCACAGCACACAGCACACAGAAAGCAAAGCTCAATCTCTCCACACATCCAAAGCTCATCCTAACACGAGAATTTTCACATATAAATGTGGCCTGGCATGTTCCTGCCTTTTCCTTTTGGAAGGAATTTGAAGGACAGCACAGCAAAGACCTGTGCTGTTTTCATCCCTCCACTCAACATTTAACACACTTCATTCAGCTTTGAATGATGGTCTTTGTAACAGGTGTTTTGGCATGGGACAAGGCATTAGGAAAGAATTAAGGACAGTAACAAGAAACACCGGACTCCAACAGGCAGAAATAAAGTCTTTAGGCCAATTCCCTAAATTCTCATTCCTTAATTCCTAATTAGGCAATTACCTGATTATCATTCCATCCCTAGCTGAACAGAACAGAATTATCATCCCACTTTGTGCTAAAAATATGAATCGAGCTGAAAATTGTTCCGTGTTCTTCACATGCAGAGAATGTGATGGTGGGGAAAGAGACTTTTCCTCTCAGCTCACATATCAGATATTCAGAGAAGTAAAGACAGGTAAGGAAAGGTGGAGGGGTCGACAATTTCAGAAAATAACTCTTCTAGCAAGGTAGATAAATTGCTTTTTGATATATTGCATCTTCTGTTTCTATCCCATGGGTGGAAGCAATCCCCAGGAATAAGAAATAGTGGCCATGAGCACTGGGATGTTCTCTGCCTGGTTGGGCCCTGTGTGATTTAAAGAAAGCTTTTGGCTCCCAGGAAAGAAGCCCTGAGATGTTTAAAGCATATTTAAAAGTCATGGTGTTCTTTTCTTTGCCTCAAATAATGGGAATAATTTTCCACTTGACCCACTGTGTCACAGAGCACACCAGCCCAGAGCTGCAAGCACTGAAGCAATATTTGCTTGAAGGACCTCAAGAACCTTTCACTGCAAAATTCTTCGATTTTTTTTACCTCAGAAGGAGCCTCTTGGAATGCATTGGACAACAGCAAATCCCTGGCCATGCCACAACAAGGGAGAGTTTATTCCTGGAGCCCTGAACTGCAGCAAGTTCATCCCACTGATCCTGCTGCTCCTACAGGAGCCTCCCAGCACCTGCTTTTCCCTGGGAGAGGCAGATTTCCAGTCTGGGGCTCCTTGGATCTTCTCTGAAGCCCAGTGGGATCAATGAATGGATCAGAACCTCCCCAGCTGTTTTCCCCCTCTTGGAAATGATGGTTGAAGACGACAGCAGATGCCCAAAGTTCCCCTGGTCCCCAGCTCAGGGGGAGTTGGGGGTTCAGAGTCACTCTGGGGGCATCTGAAACAGCAAAAATACCCAAAACCAGCCTGGAGCCAACTCCAGCATCTCCCTGGAGCAGAGGGACCAGGCAGCCACCTCCTCTGCTTGTCAGGTAATTAGCAAAGAACTCCCCTCAGGTTCCTTCCTTGCCCAAAACCACGGAGTTTCATGGAATCGTGGAATCAGGGCAGCTCCTCGACCTTGCCTCAACACCTGGGAGATGCACAGAGCTACAAACACACCCAAAATCTGCTTCTGCAGCCCTCAGTCACTCCCTGAATGAGAAAAACTCCCTGAAATCCATACATGTTTTTGCCTGAGCAAGAACAAAGGAGAGCAGAATACATTTAAAAGAAATTAAAATTGTTTTGCTGCCATAGGCTAAAAAAAAAAAAAAAAAGTCAAAAAAATTCCCCTTCCCTTGGGCTTGGAGTTTGATTTGTATTTCAATAAAAATAAATCAAAGTGGACAGATTAGTGTGTTTTGAAATGCAAATGCTTTGAAAACATTAAAGGACAAATAACAAGGTGGCATGTTCTAAGTTTATTTTTGGTTATTATTTTTATTTACCCTTTGTTTTTGAATGGTCCTGTGGATCCTGTGTGCCTGATGGAAAATTTTGCTCTGTGCAGCAAACCAGCTGTAAGAAATGAGGGGAGTTCCTCCTGCAATATTTCCTTATGCCTGAACAATGCAAAGTAGCTCCATAATTTCAATATTGATCCCAAGGCACATCCTAAAGCCTCAGAAAGCTCCTGAGTTGTTTTGGCTCAACATGAATCCAAGTAAATCACAGCAAACAGTTTTTCAGGTGATCCTCAGGCACTGGGATTTGAGAGTTTCTGATCTCTCTTAAACAAATAAAAGGCAAGAGAAGAACCTGAGTCAGTGCTGGAGTTACCTGAGAGCCAGAAAGGAAGGGCTCAACCCAGACCCAGCCATGGTTTAAAGAGGTTTTCAGGGCAATCCATAATTAACAGGGCAGCATTGTGGTTCCAAGTTAATGGGCAATTAATTGAGAGTGCACAGGGTGCTTGCAGAGAGTGCTGAGAGCACTCAGCAGGACAGGCATGACCTTCGTGAGCTTCTCGCAAAGCAGCTTTTCCACAGGTAAACATTTAATATGTGAATTGCATTTGGCTGAGGAAGGTTCAGCCCTGAACACTCCTGAGTGCTGCTGGCACCCAACGAGGCTTCCCCAGCCAGGGATCCCACAAGAGCTGTCAGCTCCATCCCAACTTCCCCAGCAGATTCCCCATCCATGGAAAGGTCTCAGCACACAGTGAAGGAAATCTCCATCATCAACTCCCTGAGCACAGCTCAAAATGTAATGGACTTTGTAATTCAGAAAATTGAGCAAAAAAATCTTCTCAATGCTTGGCTCTTTTGTCTTCAAACAGCTTTTTTTTTTTTTTAAAGGATTGAAGGAACACGTTCTCTTTGCAATGGATCACAAGCTCTTGTGAAAACAAACAAAGAGGAGCCAAAGAGGCTTTCAAGTGCTGAGAAAGAAAAGAACTTCCTAAATTCCTTGGACCACTCTGTGTTCCTCCCAAAATAATTTCACTTTAGTATTAGAAGTAAAGCCTAAAGGCAAAACTTCCAATCCTTCCAAACCTCAGAGATCTCTAGAGCCCAGCCTGGAGATCCAGTCTCACTTGGAAGACAGATATTCCACAAACTGCAGACCTAGATTAAGTGTTAAATTCAGCTTGAGGCTGTCTAGCAAGAGAGATTTGTCTGGTATCATCTGCACACACTCCAAGGCAGCTGACAAATTTAAGTGAGCTCTTTTAAGAGACTTGAGCAGAGGATTTGAAATCTTTCCCAGGCAACAGGAGAGAATAAAGTTCTGAATTCAGTCTGAATTCGGTCTAAAGAGGAGAGAGAGACAACAGGAAAATGAACTTGTGGTCACCAAATGTCACAGGTTTGGAATGCTCTGTCCTGGGAAGAGTTATAAATTCTGAGAGAACACATTTAAAGGTAAAATAATTCCTACACCTGTTTATTGCTGCCAGGGAAGAAGAGAGAAAAATGTGGGAGAGATCTGTGAGGAATTCTGTGCCACCCACACCCAGACTTAATTTATTTGTGAAGATAAAGGGTCACCAGGACAATCTCCATCCCTGCAGCCTCTTTTTGCAAAGCATGAGGGCAGAGGGAGGCATTTTCCAGAAATTGCCTTCCCTGAGTTCAAGAGACTCACTTGTGTGAGGATTTGAGGAGTAATGGCCAATTTCAATGTGATGAGGACAGTCACAGCTCCTCAAAGATGTTTTAACCCCTTACTTATGTACTCAGAATGTAAAATATCAGCACACCTGAAACTTGCTGTGCAGCACCCATTTTTTAAAAGGTAAACAAAATTCATGTAGAAATTGTGAGAATGTTAAATCTGTCATTGCAGGTACAGAGCATTTCTCAGCCATCTCAAGTGACATGGGGAAAGCCAAAATATTTCACTTTTCATATTGGAACTCCAGGGCACACTTAGTACCCACAGCCTTTACAGTCACAAGGTGCCACTGGAAGAAAGGTGCTGCTACTCCAAAGCTGGAAAAACATGAATTTCACTTCTCTAAATGCTCCCCTCACCAAGGACATGGCACATCCCAAAGTGGTATTGAACACCTTGTAGTTAAAATTCAGAAATATGCTGCCTGCTCAGTTCCTAGGAGGCACTGTCACCTTGTATTTAGGCACAGAATTTAGAAGTGCAGCTGTGAAAATTAAATGGAATGAAAGGGACAAATCAGAGCTTTGCTCTGCCCAGCACACGAGGAAACAGCTCCTGCCAGCCCTGGGCTCTGCACCAGGACAAGGCTCCTTCACTTCACTTGGAGGATGCAAAAAGAATAACTTTTCAAAAGGAAAATGTATTTTAGAAGTTGTTCTGGTCCACTGTGGACTTCACTCTCTTCCTTTCACACATTTTTAAGGTGGTGTTTAACACAGCTGGGCACCAACCCATCCATCAGGAGGAGCAGACACACACGGAGCTGCAGCCCCAGGAATTAAATGTGCCACGGGTCAGGCTGCACTGGAGGAGCCAGAGGAGCCTCCATCCTCTGCCAGCAGAGCACACCAGGCTCTGTGTCCCTCTCAGCCACAACTGTGTTCTATAATCCCTTTTCACAGATGTAAATACCACAGCAGCATGGAAGTGGCCCTGTAGATTAATGTAGCAAACAAGGCCCAGATGATAAATTTGGTTTCTAACATTAATGTTTAATCCATTACCTTTTAGCACGAAGCAGCAGCAGATATTACAGCACACCAGACACTTGCTGAACACTCCAACTTTTGGGAGGCAGCCCCAGTAGCTTTTCCCTTTCCAAATATATTTTCTCTTTATGAATTCAGCTGAGAGTATCACTTGCCCAGTTTCAGCAAAACTGCAGCCAGATGTCAGCTTTGATCTCATCACCACATAACGAGGAGAGAGAAAGGACAAATAGGTTACACTGCACTTCAGCAAGAGGAAGAATTAACTCCACTGCTCCTTGCAGCACCATCTGGGTTTGGCAAAGTTAATTCTCATCCATGTCAAGGGTTCAATCAAGGAAATAATTTTGTTTTCCAAATGCTATTCCTTCCTGTTTCTTCTGGATACGTAATGCCTGATCCCCTGACCCACTCCTTCTGTCCTCATTATTCATACTTGAAGCATCTTAAAACAAAAATACTGCAGACAACTGCTAGAACCAGCGCTAGGCGTTTAGAGCATATTTTTAATACGTAAAGTAACACTCTAGGATGGATTTCTCATCAAGAGTGGAATGAAAGGAGAAAGCCACAACGTCCTACTCAAGGCTACAGGCCAGGAAAAGCAGAATGCTGCATTTCAGCTCTGGTTTTTGATGGATGCCAGAGCACTGGCAGAGCTCAGCCTCCATCCCAGCACCCCAAGGACAGAAATTGCTCAGCAGCTCTGGGGATGAGGCACTGCAGGACCAAAAGGCACAACTGCTCCGCCAGGCAGAGACCAAGCTCTGAAGCAAACACTCCAGAAACCTCTCACTTTTCTCCTCCAAAACACCACCGGGTCACCAACTCCATCCTTTGATGCAATTCAGAGTCTCCAAAAGACAAAACATTTCAACCTCCACAATCTTTCCACCCCAGCAGTAAATTTTTCTTGCCAGGTGCCTTCACACAGCCAAGAAACCCTCGTGATGCTGCAGCTCCTCATCCTGACCTTCATCCCCTGGCCTGGCCCACCTGGCTGGTTTAAATAGTGCTGTGGGGCAGAGCTGCAAGGCAGCTGCTTCCCTTAAAGGGTTTTTTATACAAGAGAAACCCTCTGCATCTCTGCCTCAAACCCTCCCAAAAATGTCTTGCCACCAGCAGAAAAAAGTTAACAAAATTACATGAAAATTTGCTGCGTTTCCCATTAATATTATTAATAACATTATTTTTGTGTGTTTTAAAAGTGTTATTCTTGGTCATAGCAAGATCTTCCTTCTAGGTGACCAATTATTACAAATTGTTTTGGTTTTTTATTTTCACTTTCATACCTCTAATTTTTTAATTTTCTAATTTTGGAGGTTTTTTTATTATTTCAAAATGTGCAATACTGATGTCTGCATGATATATCCCATCATGTCAAACAAATGCTCTGTGCTGCTCCCATCCTAAGCACAGAGTAAGGCAGGACAGATTATAACACAACTTTCCACCAAACTCATTGCCAAAATCTGTAAGGACAGCTGCTAATTAGCAGAGATCTGAACCACCTTATTCTTTAGATCAAAGTGTCCCCTGTTTGAGTTTGTAGTGAAGTAGCCTAAGACTTTGAAGAAGAAAAGAATTATATTAATTAGGGGAGGGGGAAATTAGTCAGTATCTGTGGATTTGCCTGCAATCTTCCCTTTTAGCAGAATCCTGCAGACTTTTAATTTCACTGGAGATGCTGATGGACCCAAATTTCCGGGGAAATCGATTTCAGAATTTCAAGTTGCTCTCGGAACTTGTAACTCTTTCCAAGTTGTGGCTGCTCCATCCTTGAGGGTTCCAGACATTAAAAAATTTCTTCTGCAGTTGGAGTGACAACCTCGTGTGTCCTGCACTGTCGGTTCTCCAAGCACCCACCAGGTTTTTTTGGCCACACTTCATGTCCTCAGACAAGGACTTAAAACGTGACAGGGACGTTCTCTGCCGTGTTTGCCTCATTGATCAGCTGAAATAAACAGAGGGAAAACGGGGATAAGGCAAATGTGAAGTTATTCCCCCTCAGTGGATCACGTATTTGGAGCGCCTGGCAAGGCGTGAAGACCATGTTTGTGGTTTCTGGGAATCTGTGGGAGTTCTCCTGCTGAGAGCTTGACCCTGAGCGTTCCCTCTTGTTGGAGACATATGTTCCATCCCTCCTGCTGGGAGCTCCGTGGGGCTTTGCAGCTCCCCTGCCTCCCTTGCTGTCCCAGGGAATATCTGCAATGCAGGGCGTGCCTTGCTGGTAAAAGGACACCCAAACCCAAAGGGAATTCAGCAATCTCAGCAGGGTGCAGGGGAAAAAAGACCCTCAGTGGGTATTAAAGATGAATTCCTGGAGGATGTCAGTCCACACACACACAGAGGGGCCAGGTCTGAGCCTGGTTCTGACAGGGCTGGGAGGTTTGCTCTGAAGGTGCAGGAGTTTTTGCAGGATGAGGTGACAGAAAGCAGCTCAGGATTTTAGGGGCATGGACAGCGTTCTGTTGGATATTTGACCCCAGGAATGGTTCCATCACATTTGAGATGGCTGTGCTGTAAAGGGCAGGCAATTTCTGACGAGATGTGGACTCCTCTGTAGTCAGAGGAGGGTTTTTAACAGCAAAGCTCTGTTTGATCTCACTTCCACTGATGTTAACTGCTTTTATAGGTCATTTCATTATTGCCTCATCGTAGGAGATTGGAACTCATTAATATGCAGCAGATAAAGTCCTTTGCATTTTAACATGCCAATTTTTAGGTGTCCATATGGCAATAAAAGCAGGCTCTGAGCCATCCATCCATATCTTTATGTGTCCCTCTATATAAAAAACAATTTTGTGGTCTAGTGAGTAGGGGACTAAACTGGGAGTTGAAAGTGGGGCTGTTGCTGTGTTTGCCACTGACTTTGGAGACAGGAACATGAACAGATTATTATGGGCTACACCAGGCTGTGAACTCCCCACGTGCCATCTACTCTTGAGCAATGCCCTGCTAAATAAACTCCTGTCCTGCAGAAAAGCAGAGGAATTCAACCCTTTAATGAACACTGGGGGCTGCTCCATGTTGGTGGAGAGGCACTGAGTGAGCATGGCTGAGTTACAGCCCTGGGCTGGTGCCTGCACTCCAATTTCACATCCCCAGGTGTGTTTTTTTACACGGCTCCTGCATTTTGGAAAAGCTCTGTGGGATCTCCACGCGTCCCTTCTTATTCTGTCTCTTGTGTTTGCGCTGCTGAGCCTGCACCAGGCTGAAATCTCTCCCTGCATAAAAGCTTGGGGGGGTGAGGGAAAGGAAGGAGGCTCTTCCTGGGATCCAGCCTGCAGGCACACATAAATTATAAAAGCAGTGAATGCCATCTCTGACATTTAGAAGGAGGTGATTTCCTTGTAGGTGGGCAAAGAGATTTACAGCATCTTCAGGTGCCATAAAGCGCCACTGTTGGGCCCGTGTAGACAAATGCAGATGCAGCCTCTTCGTTGTGTTCCTTCAGCTCTTATTACTGCATTTCTACTCCTCTCTGCTCACTTTCTTGATATATTTTCCCTGTTGGGCTTTAAATTTGTTTTCAAACAGATAAATGAGGTTGTGCTTTCTTTAGCTGAACACTCTGGATGACACTGGAACCGCTCTACCTGGTGGGAGAGAACAGCATGTTCCAGCTCAGACACTGAAGATGGCTCCTGTTGGGACAGCTTAATTGCCTTTCTGCTAATTAGCTTTCTAACTAAGTCTTATTAATTTTGCTTTTGCAAATCTGCTCCGAGTCAAAACCTGCTAAACTAGTATTTTTAAATTCTGCCTTTCATCTTTGCCCCTACTACTGGTGCAGCCCCGGGTTGGGAGAGAGAAAGATCCAAGTATGGAGCTGCTCTGAGAGAGAGAAATAAATCACAGGCCACTTGTGCAGGTTTGTGCTCAAAGAGCATCACCCAGAGTGGCCTCTGCTCCCAAGGACAAATGGACCCATCTGCTCCTCTCTCTGCAGAAAGGCTCCTTAAAAAATGCTAAACTTGGAATGTTCCACCCCGAACCCGCAGCCTCTAAATTACTTTTCCTGCTGCAGGGAACGTTTTGCCACGGGCAGAGGACACGGGCTGTGTAGGCTGAGGAAGGTTAGTTTTGCATCCCTGTTATCTCTGGAAGTGGTTTGAGGCCACTCAGTGATTAAAGATTGGTCAGCATGTTCTAAATGAGTGACTGTTTGTTTCTCAGCTGAAGAGCTCTTCTAAACTGACACCCTGCTCACCAGAAAAAAAACCAACTTCTGTTCCTGAGCAAACAAATTAATAAGAATTTCCATCTTCTCATTATTTAAGTCTTTTTTTTTTTTTCTTACTCCCAAACAAAAACATTATCTGCAACCACTGCAGCTAAGAAATGACATGAATAATTCAGTCTAATTTCACACCATTTAAGCTACTTTACTAGCCTCTAATTAACATGTGTAGATTATTTAAGGACGAGAAAATTGCTTTAAAATGCAGGTAAGAGGAAGCTGACTATCCCCATGTATTATGTGATTTGATGCCTTTTTAGAACCCAGCCATGCTGGTGAATCTCCCAGGGTTATGGCAGATGAAGACAAAAGTGTATTTTGTGAAGAATGGGCCAAAGAATCACTGCAGATCCCGTGGAATGTCTGTGACTCTGTGGAAACTGGAATTTTGAAGGGCAGTATTTAATGCCACGTCCCCCAGCCTGTCCTGGCAGCAGAGGTTTCTTTGGCTGATCCTTTCCCTGCCATTCCCAGGTTGTTCTGGAGCTGGGGATCGATTTTGTGGCCTCCTCCTTTGTCCCTGGAGGGGAAATCAGGAGAACAAATCAAATCAAGCCTTGCAGAGCACCAGGCCTGCACACAGGCATTGCACCTGGCCTCTACAATTCACCAGTCTCATTTCTGGGCACTCAGGGTTTGTATTTTTTGCTCTTTGAACGCCCAGAGAAGCTGATCTGACAGACAAGAGCCAGCTCAGAACAAGGAGCTGCCCTCCCAGGCAACTTGTGGCATCTCCAATTCTGTCAAGGCGATGTGTTGAGGACAACCCTGGCTGCCAGGAGGTTTTTAATCCCTTTTTTTTTCCACATCTTGTAGACAATCTGAGACCCCTCTTGACTGGGATGCTCCCTGGAAATCATTCATCAGGGATGACTTGAAGTGGTGCGCACCTCGAGCAGATTTTCTCCTGCCATCTTTGAGGCTGCCTGGGGAACACACCCGTGGTAGGAACAGCTCCTGTTCACCCCAAAAGGAGCTGTCTGCACTTGGAGAACAAACCAGAGCTCTGAGCCAGAATCCTGCTGCTCCCTGAGAGCAGGAAACTGCCACAGGCAGAGCTAAAGCTCCACTGCAGTCCACAAACACACCTGAACATCCCTCTGGGAATCACCAGCGCTCTCAGATGCTGCTCAGGGGTTACAGGCAGATATTTTTGCCAACAAACTGATCTCTGACACTTGTTTTTCACCCTGGGATGTGCCCATTCTCCTGTTGAGGTTTGTGTATACACAGGGCATTAAAATGCTTGGGGCTCCTGGGGTTTCCATGAAAGGAACCAAAAAATGAAAGTCCAAAGCAATCTGGTCATTTAATCATCAAAAGTGGGAAGAGATTGGTGCAGAGAACCAGGCTGAGAGTTGGCCAGGGTGAACAGTGAACTCATCTTAAGCTCAGAAAATGGGATAATTATACCTAAATTGCCTTTCATAATTAAAAAGATGCAACAAATGAATCAGATCTCATCTTCAAATAACATTAACCTGAACGCCGGGGTTTGAGCATTGCTGAAGGAAATGGTGGTTATCAGATTAATGGCAAGTGCATTTTCAAGCTGATTAGCTAAAAGCCCAAGAAAATGGAAAAGGAAACAGGCTGCTATTTAACAGCACGAGCTGAGCATTTCCATACCAGTAAATAAGAGGTAGGATAATAAAATCTTCATTAAGCTGCTGAGGCCTGTTTGGTTTTGTTTTCTTTTTCAGGGAATGTTTTAACTCTGCAAACAAGCAGGAGCAAAACTCGGGGTTCACGCAGGCTTTAATTGCCTGGGGAAGCTTTCCAAATCCAAATGCTTGTGAAAAGTTCCTTGTTGCCACATGCCCTGGATCTGGCTGATCCTTCTGGATGGATCAGAGAGGCATTCTGCTGTGTGCTTTGGCAAGCATCCCCCTGATAAAACCCAGGGTTTGATTTCAAGTTTGGATCACTGAGGAGAGGCTGTGCTGAATTCATTTCAGTCTGTGGAGGCAAATTTGGGAAGCTGAGGACACCTTTGTGCCCAGCACCTCTTCCTTCATCCCAGCAGCAGGAAGAGGTTTGATTTTCAGCTGGTGCTGAGCTTGGTGACAAGGATTTAATACTTTGGGGGCTGGAAGGCTCAGCTGGAATCACAGTGCTTGTTGCACAGGAACCTGCTGGGGAACAGCCCTTCACCCCAAAGTTTGCAGTCCTGAGCCCCAGCCCTGCAGGAAATCAGTGCCTTGCACATTTTCACCAACCTGCCCACAATTAAAGGTGGATAAATATCTGCAGGCTTGAAATGCAAATGCACAGAGCAGGCAGGAGAATGAAGGAGGGGAGAGTTACCCTCGTTCCACAGCTGCCCTGCTCTGCTGGCTCTGAGTTTATCTGTGCACAAGACCAGCATAAATCACTCCTGATCTGGATCAGATGTGTCCTGCTGGGCCAGCAGCAGAGCACAGATCCAAGATTAATGATCACCAAGGCCCCTCTGCCAGGAGAAGATGAAGCATCCTCTGGGGAGCTCTGGCTCTCTCTGACAACACTGGGAGCCTCTGCAGAAAGCTTGGGCCAGACAGCTGATCTCAGATAGCTGGAGTTAGGGCAGATGAATTTCCCTCCTGAGAAGGTAAGTGACTTGATCAAAATCAAACATGAAGTCCTTAGCATAAATTAAGTCCTGTGATCAGGGAAAATACAGGGAAAGGACTTAAATTGATGGGCAGTATTTGGGGATTTGGATGAAGGGTGGTTTTGTGTTTTTTTTCTTTTGTAATTGAAAGCTGAGTTTGATCAGAAAGATAAATCCTGATAAAGGATGATTTGCAGGGCCTGTGGTAGCAGTAACATTGGTTTCCCAGCTGAAATTTCAAAGCCTGGGCAGTGGGAGGACACAGACATCATAAGCCACAATTAATTAATCATTAACTCTTTGTTTATCTGCCAGCATTGCTTCCTTCAGTTCCGTGCTGCTGGAGAGCCTTGGTGCAAATGAGGAAACACTTGACCCCACAATCTTCCATTTTAGGAAATGCATAGGAAAAAACACCAGCTGGTTTTGGTAGCATATCACCAAGTTTTGGGAGCACTTCCAAAAGTTCAGCTCAGTCCCCTGTGCCCTTTCAGGAGATCTGAACCATATCTGTACTTAGGACAAAAACAGATGGAGAAGAAAAGTGACCCAGGACATCCCTGGTGTCCTTGATCCATCTGTCATTTCTTCCTCCCTCTCCCCACACTCCAGGCAGAGGGGAAACCTCTTATTTCCACAGAACCCTCCAGTTCTCCAGCACTTGGACCTAAGGGACACTGGAAATGTCCTGATTTGCCATGGATTGGACCTGGGCTGCAGTGGCACAAAGCCAGGCCCTTTTCCAGGTGACTGATGAGGGATGCTGTTCACCTTTAGCTCCCCCAAGCCAGCTGTTCCCTCAGTGAGATGTTTTACACTCAGTCCTGCCATTCCCTCCTTGCTGTACCTCTGTGGTCTGAGCTTTCAGATTGAGATGAAACCCATTTCACTTCACAGCAGTTTGAACACGGGTCCTTGAGTCGATTTATCTCCTTTATCCCTCTGCTGTTGGGCTCTCTTTACTTCTTCACTCATATCTCCCTGGTTTTTCAGCTACAGGATGTGACTGGTGTCTGAATTGTAATTTTCCATGCTTTCAGGCATGGTTAAGGCACAATAAAATCTTCATGCTGCATTTGGATCAAGGTGAGTGAAGCTAAAAAAATGTGGTTTTAAAAAAACAAACATTTTTTTTCTCTTTTGATTTACAGTGCTGAGCATGTTTACCTTTTGCTGAGGTTTTGAAAGTGATTTTAATTGGGCACAGTCCTTTATGGCTTTACACTCTTTCTTCTCCAGCACTGAAGGCGTCTCCAAATACAAGTGGAGAGGCCACATTCACTCTGAGTCAGCTGCAGCTTGGGTAATGCCACAGGACAGCTGTTCACACAAGATTTTTTCCTCACTGTGTTCAGTGGAGGCTGAGCTGTTTGCTTTGTGTGTTGAACTTGATGCTTTTTTCTCCTTATTTTTTTTATTTTTTAATTTTTTTAACAGAGTGCAGAGTTCCACCTGACCATTCACCCCTGGCACAGCAGGGAGACACCAAACCCTTTCTTTCTGAGCATTCATAGAATGATGGAATATCCTGGAAGGGGCCCACAAGGATCATCCAGGGCAGCTCCTGGCCCTGCACAGCCCCAAAATCCCAGCCTGGGCATCCCTGGAGCGCTGCCCAAGCTCTGGGTCTGGGACCATTCCCTGGGCAGTGCCAGCACCCCATCTTTAGGACCTTTAAAGCATTTTTGCAGCTGGCAGGAGAAATAAGTTAAGAAAGGTAAAATTTGCTACCTTCAAGCAGTGTTTTCTCCACCATCCGTGCAGAGCCCTTAGGTGTGCACAGGAAAAGAGCTGGGACTCGATGATGGGCTGGGACTGGCTTGGCACCAGGAGATGTTTGAGGTGTGACAGCCACCCCCAGGCTGGGCAGCCACTCACCAGTGGCCAGCTCAGCTCTGGGCCCTCTTTTGGGGTGTTTTTGGGTGGTTTTGGGGTGTTTTTGTTGTGTTTTTGTTGGTGTTTTTTTGCCCCTGGGCCTCGTGCTGGTGAAACTGAAGTGTGGCAGCTGCAGGAGTGAGGTTCTGCCTTCTGAAGGTCACAGGGTGGATCAGCTGGAGATGTCCCTTACAAAATGTAACAACAACAGCTGCAGCGAGGGGGAAAACCAGGGAAAAAGACCTGTGGAGCTGCCCCTGGCACAGGGAGCAGCAGGGCCCAGAGTTATTATTAGCCAGCAGTGTGCTGGGCCATTATCTGCCTTGACAGCTCCAGAGCTCCAGGCCGACCCCTCCAAACCGATGTGCTGCAAATGTTCAACAGCCACACCGCAATTATTTGTCAGCAATACAGCTCCCCCCCAGCCCTCTGGCCCTCAGACAGTGTGGGTTCCATGGGAAATGCTCCACCAGGAGCACAGAGCTCCCATCCTGTCTCCAGTGCCTTGGAAAGGAGCAATTCCCCATCTCCCAGGACTCGCAAGGCGGTGCAAGATGTGACTCCAATTTTCTTTTACAAAGGATGCGGCTGCTTGCTCTGGCCAGGGTTTTGTGTTCCTGTGGCACAGAGCTCCCAGGATGAGGGATGTTTCCATAACTGGTCTGCCTGAAGTCAGGAATAACAGCTGGGGCTGAGAAATTGTTCTATTTCCTAAAGATAAACCTGTGCTTGAATGAGAGAATCACAGAAAATGCCAGGTTGGAAGGGACCCACAAGGATCATCCAGCTCCTGACCCTGTGCTTCACCAAATGGGTTTAGATTCTTGCCATTTAAAAATTTTCATTTACTTTTAAGTAAAGTTTTTAAAACATCATTTAAGACTTTAATTTTGGTGGAAGAAAGTGTAACAGAGGAAACCAACATTTATTACGGAGATTTGTTATGTTTGAGTAACAACCCAAAGCCCTTTTTCGTTTCCACTGATTATTTTTTGGATGAATAAAGTACACCCAAGACCTGAGCAGGTTTTTGTTAAAAAATAATGTGACAATCATATGTCCTGCTGTCCATAAAAAAAAGTTTACCTTGCTCAATATCTTTAGCTGTGTGCAAGAAGAACCACTGAGAACTGCTACTGTGATAAACTGAGAGGTGTTAATGCCTGGAAAAATGCAGAAATCAGGATAATGACAGAGCAAAAAGGAGAGAGCAAAAAGAGAATTATACCAAAGACAATCTGAGTTTGGTTTCACAGAGTTTCACTAAATGAGGGCTGGGATGGTTTTAAACCATCTCAAATGGAGCAGGAACACCCCACATTTTCAGGTAGATCTTGAGCACCTTTTTGCAGGCTGAGTTCCCAAGCTCCACAAAACCTCCCGAGGGCTGGGTTGTGGCTCCATCTCTGCCTGGCAGCTGCAGAGAGCTTTGGGGGATATTTCTGGAAGATCAATACAGGCAGGCATGCTGGAGGGATCCTGTGCCTTTTTCATGCTGTAAAATTTCATTTAAGTACCAAATAACTTGGGGGTCCTGCCCAGCCCTGAGGGCTGACGTGATTCTGCTGTGTTTGCTGAACCTCCCACTGATTTCAGCACGACTGAATTCCATCCATGATGGATATTTTTTATAGATCCCACCCAGAAGGCCTCAAGTGTTCAGTCCTTAGGGGGGGGATCTCATCCTGATGGCAATTTCTGAGCGAGAAACATTCTTTTTACTGCCAGAAGAAAGCAGCCCATGGCTTCCAGTGCCTGTGTAGCCACTGAGCAGTGTCTGAGTAATGACTTAACATTATTATTCCAGAAACGTGTCCACAAACAAATGGAAAGCCAACAAGTGGTGCTTTGGTAACATTTCCCAGTATTGATTTTTTTAAAAAAAAAAATTAAATTATTCTTATTGGTTTATAAATTTCATCTGTGTGGAATTGGCACCAGAATCCCCTTCCTTCCCGTTTAAGGTATGCTATGAAATTTTGTTAAAACCCTTTTTTCCCACATTTACTCACACACAATTTTATTTATTTTTTTTTTAAATCAGCCTCTCCTCATGAAAAAGGCTTACAAAAGTCTCACAAAGGCAAAAAATGACGGTTTAAGTCAGGAGTTTGAAATTTATGAGTGACAATGCTGTCTTTCATCCCATTTCTTCTGCTCCTGGCCCATCAGAGGTCACCTCAACAACCAGTAGGTGAAATTATGCCAGGAGTAGGGTTTAGATTAATTAGAAAGAGATCTGGATCAGGTATTATCTGGTGCTGAGCCACCTCTGAATAAAGTCAAATTATCCACTTCAGAGCTGCTCATTATCTGCTCACATTTTTGAGTGGATGATGATGGTTTTTCACTTGGAACACGTAACCTCCACTTAGATGCTGGCATTGCTCTGTGCAGAGCGTGTGGTCAGGCACCCCCAGCACAGCTCTTATTTGGATAAAATTAACTTCAGGAATCCCATCACTGAAATATTTTCTGCTCCTCTGCCATGGCATAATTTGGCTGTTTTATGCTCTAGTAAATAACAACTAAAGTCAGGTGGAAAGAGGAGACAATAGGCCAGGCTGATCTCACTCCCCAGATCACCAAATACCACAGGCAGGAATGGTTCCTCTGAGGTGGGATTAGAAAAAAGGGCTGGCCAACAGATCTGGGGAGTTTCTGTCTCCTTTCCCAACACTCAGGTTTATTAATGTCCCATTAAATGCCCACAGCAGGTCACAGAAGGACATTTGTACTGAGTTATCTCTGCTCTGTGTTGCAGCTGCTTTGCCTGCACAAAGCAGGTTTGGAGATTTGGGAGAGTTTTGTGGCTTTCATACAGAAAATGCCCATCCAAGCTGAATAAAGCTGGGTTTGGGTAGCCTTAAATCAAACAAATCCAGGCATGTGAGTAAAATATGGAAATGCTGCCCTCCTTTCTGGGGCTGGGGCTGTATGTGGACCATGAAATCCCATTCCCAGATTTCCCTGCCACAGGAGCACAGGGATTGTCCTCATGGCACATCCCCTGTAAAGGCAATTCTGGTGTTCAAAGCACACAGCTCTGGGGCACTTCAGAGCTGCTCTGGAGGCAGGAGAGACCCTGGATTCAAGCTGGCTATTCCCAAAAGAGCCCCAAGACTGCAGCATGGCATTTGAAAGGAGGATGACAGACCGGGATGTGAAGACTGAGATGTGGAAGGACACTTTCCTGCCACCTGGGAGTGCCTCATTATTCACAAAATGCCAACCCCTTAATTCTTCTAAACAACAGCATCAGCCCTCCACCGTTAATTTAAGGAAATGGCTGGAAAGAATAGATTTTGTTCCAACATTTAAGTGGCATGTTGCTCTTTTCTCCTTGTTTTCCATGCCTGTTTCAGAGTGCTCTTCTCCCCACTGACTTTTGGGCATGTTCTGAAAGGTTAGACCTTGAGAAAGGATTGAAATATATTTATTTTTAAGCCACGCACACACACACACACTCTCTCCCCAAATCAAAAGGGCACCTTGAAATATGAAGGAATATTTTATATAACTGCAAGGTAAAGGAGACTCTCGTTTTGTGGATTGGCCATGCCCACTTTTTTAATTCAAGGACGAAAGATGAACTCTAGCTGTAGCAGTTCCCTAATAGGAGAGTTTTTATGAATGTAATTACATTTTTCTCCTTTTTTCCCCCCTCTGTCTATCCTGCTCTTTCTGTACTTAAAAAGATTTCTTTGTTTAGAATTATAATGATTTCTGTTAGAAATTATATTCATTTCAGCTCCTGTCTTTTTGGAGTATTGATGGATCCCGTTAAAGGGCAGCTCTGCTTTGAGCAGAACTGGCTGAATTTTAATGGTACATAAAAGGATTTCTGCATAATGGCAGACTTGAATGGGGCTGAGAGAGGGAGTCTTTTTTTTTTTAATCACCCTGGGGACGTGCAGAAATCCCCCCCTTGGGCAGTTTTTCATCCTCACATTCCCTGTTTTGGTTGTGCTTTCCATCAGCCCCGTGCTCTGCCCATCCATCCCCATCTCCAGCTGCAATTCAGGCAGAGATAAAGCTCCCAACATCGGTGCATTAATTACCAGCATCCCTCTGCCCTTTTTGGAGAGTGTTCACTCCTCGTGGATGGGGTTTGCATCCACCACATACCCACCACACCTCAGGTTCCTGCTCCAAAGGGTGAGAGGTGCACTGGAGACATGGACCAGCAGCCCCATCTCTCTGTTAAAGCAGTGTGAACTTTGCTAAAGCCCTGATAAAACCACAGATTCACCTGAATTTTATACCTTTTCGTGGTATAAAATGAGTTCAATCCACCCTGTGTGTTCATGTTGCCCCAGGGAAGGGTGAGAACTGGAAGCTGTGTGAGGAAAAGGGGAAAAAGAGCCACCACTTTCAAAAAAAGCAAAAAGCAGACATGGCATGTGGCAAATACAGATTTGGAAAGCATTAAAATAACAATACAATAATAATACAAATGCCCCCAAGCACATCAGGAGCCTTCCTGGGAGTCTGGAGGGCAGGGAAGGGTGGTAGAAGATTGTCTCCCTGAAAACTAAAGCCTTCTCATAATGTTTTCATAGTTCTAGTTGCTTTCCCATGAAAGTTCTATAAACATAAATTTATTTTTTATCACATTCCTTCTAAGAAATATTTTTGATGGATGTTTTGCATGCCCAGTGTGCTTGGGAAGGTGGTAACTTAATTATCCAATCCCTGGTCATTGTCAAGAATCTATAAATACTGGAGTCAGAGAATAAAAGTTGGTTCTTTCCTGTTCTAACCCTGAAAAGTCTTTGTGTGAATCATTTTGTGTCCTTTAGCGACAGAAGATTAATTGGGAAGATTAATTATGGACCCCAGTGTTCCCAGCTCTGGGGTTCAAGCAGGGCTCCTCAGCAGAGCCTTTTTGTGGGAGGGACGAGGCAGAAGAGCTGAACTGCTGGTGGGAAGGGTCTGGGCATGAATCAGAGGGATAAAAAATAACAAATTGCCAGAAGCAGATGGGCTTTGCTCTTGGGTTCTAAAGGGACTCAGATCTGAAATTGCAGTTAGTGGGGAGGGTGAAAATCTGAGGTTTTCATCATCCTCAGCACAGAGAAGGCAAAGGTTGCAAGTGATGCTCTGATATTTTTAAAGGCTGAAGGGAAGGGGAGGCTGGAAAGCTGCAGGACTTTGGGGTACCAAGGACAAAAATTATACTAAAGAACTGAAAGACTGGGATAAGGCAAGAACAGGGCTTTGCAGAGAGAGGCTGTGCCTCACAAAATATTTCCTGAGAAATCAGGGTGTCCATAAGCGTGGTCTGGAGGCTGCAATAATCTCAAGAGGTTCTCACGAGCTTTTAATGTGTTCTGTCCCTAAAGGTTCTTAAGAAAAACAAGCTGAAGGGATAAGAGAGAAGGTCCTTCAGTGATTTATTTTGTGGGTGAAAGCTCAGAACAGTGGTCTCGCCCTGCAGAGCCTGGGGCTGTCAGCCAGGGCTCACAAAAAACATGCAAAGAGCTGGGGCAATTCCATTTCCTGGCAAAATTAATTTGTTCAGGGCAGAAAAAGCTAAAATTAAGGAGCTGCAGAAGCTTCTCATGGTTGTGAGAGGGTGGGGGATAAAACAGAAGATGAAATTCACACATTAAGAAATGCAGGATAATGACCACTGTGAAAAAAACAACACTAATTATAACCTCCACAGTGATGAGCTGTAGATTAGCTATTAGCATTCAGGGCAGAGATTTGGGGCTTGCTTTGAACAGCGCTATGGAAACATTAGCTCAAGGCTCTCTGGGAATGAGTCAGAAGGTACAGAGAATTTTAGAAATTATTAGGCAAGAGAACATATCAGGAAATGTAATTAAGCACTGTTCAGACTCCTTGAAAGCTGTGCATAGCTTGGGTTCCCCTGAGATGGAGAGGAACACGAAAAAGCACACACAGAAATGCAGTGACGAGGTCTGAAAGCCCAAAACATCGAGGGGCTGAACAAGGAATGAGGCTTCTTTCCTCCTCATTATGCAGGAAGCTGCAGGCCTCCCACAAAACAGGCCCAAAATATTTTGAAACAAATGGAAGGCAGTTTGTTTTTTTTCTCTGGCACAGGACATGTTTGAAGCGCAGAACTCATCGCTGCAGGATTTTGTGGCTGCCACGTTCAGCCGCGCTAAAATCAGGAGATAAATTAGTGCAGGGGAAGAGTTCTGTGGATAAATGATAAATCCTCGGATGGGAACAGCCTCAGAAAGCTGAGAAGGTGGCCTAGGGAATGGATCAGTGTTCATTTAACCTGTCCCTGAGCATCTGGAAGGAGCAAAGGTCAGAAAGAGCACCCAGGGCAGAGGGGACTCTGTGCTGCCCTGACTGCAGCTGCAATTCTGCTAGAGAAACTTTATTTACTTGGAAGAAAGAAGCTAAACCTCCCATTACAGAAACCAATCTTCCAGGTGGACTCCAACAGGCAGCAAACAGATGGATTTTGGATTTGTTTCCTCTAGGTACTGCCTTTTCTGGTTGTGTCCTTGTCTTCTCATCACCCTGGTTTTCTCTGCCTGGCTGCTGCCTGCAGGACCATGTGATTGCTCCTCTTAATGACACATGGACAACATGAAGTGTCCCCCCAGCTGATCTCATTTAATTTATTTCTAATTATACTGCTTTCTAAACGAACCTGGCACACGGAGTGTAATTCTTCTGCTGTTGTTGTTGACTTTGGTGGGACTCTGTGAGGTGCCAGTGGAACAGCAAAGGAAACCCAGCCTTTTGGAATAAAAAATCTGAAGCCAGTTCTGAGCTTGTGTTGGGATTTTGTCATTCTCAGTAATCAGTTTGAATTTGCTGTTTCTCTCAGTTTTTGCTCCTGGCGGGGTGGCACTGGCACACATTGGAGAGGACACCGTGGGGCTGCTCCTCATTCCGTGTCATTGCAGGTCACTGGGACCTTGGGACCCTGAGATCACTTCTGCCCTCACCACCAGCCACCCTCCAGAAGAATTCAGAAGGAGAGGTTTTTAGGCTTTTTTTAAGGGTTGCTCCCTTCTGGCCTTTCCCAGCTCCAACCTCTGACACTTCATTTTCACCCACGCCAGGAAATTTCATATATTCTCCGTTCAGGGTGAGATTTTACTTGGCAGCTGTTCTTTCCATATGGCTCTTTTTTTTTTTTCCTTTTTTCTACACCAGGATCACATAAAGCTTTAGAAATTAAACCTTATCATTCCTTTCCATGGCTTTCACAGCAGCTCTGCTTCATGGAGGAAAACCAGTGGGAGCTGGAGGTGATGTGAGAGTGGGAGAGGCAACATCTCTGAAGACAACTCAAAACTTGCCTTTCACTTGTTGGTTCTCTGGGATGCTCCAGGATGTTCCTGGAGCTCAGGAAGCAGAGCTTGCTTGAGGAGGAGCCAGTTTAGGGGCCAGGCTGAGCTGTCACAGGGTTGAGAGGCAGAGCCTGGAAACCAGCTTTGCTTCCTCAGACTTTCTGGAGCACGTTGCCTCTCCTTGGGGACCTGCAGGTGACACTGATTTAGTTGTAGCAATGATATTGGCAGGCTGTGTCACTCCATTAATCAGCTGGGTCATATCAGAGACCCGAGACAATAACATCCCTGTCGTACACACAGCACACACACACACACACAGGCTGAAAAAAAGATGAATTGTTGAGTGACTCAGTTTTAATCTGAATTAATGCTCCCATTCAAGCCGCGGCTCTGCTCGTGTGAGGAACGCCGGTGCATTCCTAATTTCCATTCCACACGAAATTGTCAGCATAATCTGCTGGCAGGAGCCAGAACTGCTGAAAAGAGGACAAAGGGAAGGGCTTGTGGGAGGTGGGGGGGATAAAAAAAAAGCATCTCTGCTGTCAGGCACAGTTCGGCTGTCACCCGGGGGGTGGGTGACAACAGACGCTGAGCTGGGAGGGAAGGGAGCCCTGCTGGGGTAGGGACAGCACCAGCAGATGGTGAGAGATGCCTGCTGCTGCCTGCACCGAGCTGTCCCTGTCCCCCTGTGCCCTCATCCCACCCATCCAACCCCTCACTCGGCTCAGGGATGCGCATCCCGCCCCTTCCCAAGCCCCTCTCCAGCCAGAGTTACAGGTGATGCTGGAAAAATCAAATATTGAAAGGTTGCAGCTCGTTAAAAATCCTGTGGGGTCCTTGGGTGTTTTCGCTGTTTTTGTTGCCTTGTTGCCAGGTTATGCCCTGTTGCTGCCTGCATTAAAAGGAATTTTTGGAGAGGGCAGCTACAGCGTGGGGGACAAGATCCCTGGGCAAACTGCTGTACATGTCCAGTTTACATCACCAGAGTGGCTTTTTAGTCTTTTCACCGTCTCTAGAATTATTAATTATGATTAATTTATTAAGGATGTGTCTGAGCTCAGAATAGATGTAGAGAACAGGGCTGGAATAAAAGAGAATTTTCTTTTGCTGAAGTCAGTGGCCAGACAAGGATGGGCACCTTTCAGCTCTCTGCCCCAATCACTGAATCATTCAAAGACCTGATTTCACCTCAATCCTCTCCCAAATCTTAAGCTAATGACCAGCCTTCCCTGTTTCCAGCTCTTTCTAATGCATGCCTCCCCCAGGTGTGATAAGAAATTCCAAAGTGGGCATGAGTAATGCTCCAAAGGAAAACAAAGGTATAAAATCAAGCAAATCTCCAGGAACACCTTTGGGTTTGTGATTCAGCACTTCCTGAAAGGCTCAGTTCATCAGAGACACGACTGATTGGCTCCACATGAACTTCCTCTCTGAAAGAAATCCCTTGCCTGGTTCAGGGAGCAGTTTTAATCTTGGTATCTGTGGGAGAAAATCGATCCAGCACCTCCAGCCATGATGCCTGGCTGTCTTCAGAGTGGCTGCATTATAAACGATCCCAATGAATATTTATGGGGGGTGCTTTGCAGTTTTTTACTCACTTCTAATCTCTGAGTGATGATCTAAGAGGGCTGGTGTAGCTGCTCCTCCATATGTCCTGGTGATAGACGTTAATAAGCGCAATAAGGCACGCACAGAACCTGTGATGGGGATGTAAAGTCTCTGAAGTCTGCATTCCTGCACTTCACAGCTCTGCAATCCTGCAGCAGGAGACAAACCCATCCTTCAGAGAAACCCCTCAAAGGGGGTGCTGCAATCCCTGCCTTCCACCTGCACCAGAGCTCACCGGGTCTGCCTTTAAAGGTGTGGACAAGGAAGGTCAAAGCCCATTCCCAGGCACAAGGAACAGCAATTCCCCTTTCCTTATTCATCTGGGAGCCCTGAGCAGCAGGATGGGCTGGAGAAGCAGCTCTGCTGGGAAAACACTTTGAAATCAGTGCTCCTACAAAGTACCTGCCAAACAGGGTTTGACTTCACTAACACAGCTGACTCCAGAGACAGCAATTTTTACTTGTTCTGTGCTTATGAACAACAAAATTTGCCTTCCAGAGTGCAAACAATGTCAACTATTGGGGTGTTCATCATCTGGCACCAGAAATAGGACGTGAAGTCTCTGTGCTGGCCCTGGGGAGTGACTTCCCAAAGGAGCTGAGGGTAAGAAAGGCCCGTGTTTTGTTTGACACTGAGGCTGCTCTTTCATCCTGCATCATTAGGCTGTTCCAGTTTCCCCTGCTGGAAAAGGGTCATTTCTCATTTAGCCCAGCAGTTCCTTCCCAGCATTTAGCAAGGGGAAAAGAAAAACCAAAACCAAACTGAACAAACCAGGGGTAGGTATTCATCAGGAGCAAATCAGGGAGTGATGGTGGGGAAAAGAAGGTGCCAAGTTTTTCCTGAGTCTCCTGAGGTGGCTGTGACTCTGGAGCCCACTGCAGCCCACATCCAGTCAGGATCCTTGAACTGAGCATTGTCCTTTCTTGAGCAAGAAGCAGCTGTGCTCAAACCCAGCCATCTCCTCTGCAACCTCCACCCCAAAGTTAACCCCTCTCCATTGTGGAAATCAGCTGGAGCAAAAATGTCTGTATTTTGTAACTCTGGACATAAATAATGGCTGAGGACAACACATAAATCCCCGTTACAAAACCAGACTGGTTGTCCTGACCCTTGCCTGTGCCAGCAGATGGAAACATTCAGCAATTCATCCTTCAGGACACCTCCTGGAGATGCAGCTTGGCTGTGCTGGGACAGGATCGTGCCCAAGCACGACATGTTCGTGTTGGGCAGCCTCAATCAGCCAGATTCTATCATCCCTCTCTCTCCTGCAAAACAACATCAAGTCCTTCCTGAGCAAAACCCACCACTGATCTCCCAGCAGGTCCAGGAGCACATGAAATGTGCATTTCCAAGTGTAAATGACACAGTTGTGGCAAAGCTTCAGCCTCCTGGGACATTTCCATGCTGGTGTGGAAAGCATGACCCCGTATTTCTCCACAGAATATGATTTCATATTTCAACTGAAGGGAAAAAATGCCGCAATGTTTCTCATTTTCTCTTGGAAACCTATTTTCATGGGATATTTTCCTCAGCAAAAAGAATTCCTCTGCCCAGGCGTGCCCCTGTTTTCTTTCTAACAGCAATTCTTGAAGGCACCACAGCAGGATCCAGAACTCCATCAAAGAGAGGAGGCTTCCTGCAATTTCTCAAGGGGTTTAAGTAAGTTCAAGTCATCAGGAAATTTCTTGAGTTTGCCATGTGGGAGTCATCAGCTTGGACCAGGAAAAACCACAGGGACAAAGCAGCAGCCAGGCCTGGAAGTGTCCAGAACCAGGCTGGATGGGGCTTGGAGCAACCTGGGGAGCCCATGGCAGGGGGTGGAACAAGATGATCTTTAAGGCTCCTTCCAACCCAAACCATTTTGTGATTCCATGAATCTAAGTTGTTCATAAAAATTATCTCTAGAGCTGTTCCCTGTGAGCATCATTTGTCCCTTTTTTATCTGGTGGCCTTTGATTGCAGTGGTGCTGCTGCTTTGAGGAAGAAACCCGAAAATCTCGCTACGAACAGGCTGTGCCTGCCAGGCTTTTCCACTGCCTTGGGCATTGGCACTGGCAGAGCCTCCAGGGAATATTTAACACGTGTGTCCTGGGCTTTTCTTGATTTCTGTCCAAGGTGCAGTCTCAGAAGAAACAACCATGGAATATTTGGCTGCTTTCCCCCCCAAAAATGGGGGATATTTTTGAGCAACCTGGTAAAGTTGTGTAGGAACAACGGTGTGAATTCTGCAGGAATAATCAGGTCCCTTAACAGACTCCACTCATCAGCTCAGAGGAGTGAAACATTCCTGCACATGCCTGAGTGGGATAATTCCATCCCATTTGACTTCAGACTCCCAGGCATCCAGGAGCCCAAATAATAGGTGAGCTCAGACAGAGAGATTCAATTTGCTTCGGATCAGGAAGAATGAAAATTAAGGTTTCTGTCTTGACCAAGGTCAAATTCTTCTTCCTAACACAAGTCTCCTGGAAACTCATGGCTTTGTGAAAAAGCACGTGGAATAAATGAGAGAGGAGGGAGGGAGGGAGCAACACAGGGCTGAAATTTGCTCTCCATCCTTTTGTGCTTCACCCCTAATTACACCTCGTGCCAACAGCACCACACACCAGCCGAGGCAGAACAGCCTCCTGTGTTCCATGGTGGCAAAAAAACCTCTCAAAAAACCTGTCTCTGTCCCCAGTGCAACACTCTGCATTATTTATGAGCCTGCCCACCACAAACAGCTGAGGGAGCTCTCCTTGGGGGCTCGTGGTTCACAGGGGGTGGCAGCTTCCTTTGCTTTCCCACATTCTTTACCTCAAGCACCAGAAAACCTCATAAATTGCAGGTTGTTTAAGCAGGCAGAGCCAAAAGGTGGCTGCTGCTGCTGCTGCTGCTGCTGCTGGAGAAACAGTTTGTAGGAAATAGGACACAAGGTTCAGCAGGGCAAAGGATTCCACTCAGCCTCCAGAAATACACACTGTGATTAAAAACAGCTTTAGGGCTCACCCTGCATCCTCCAGGGCCAGAGGAGCTGGCAGGAAGGCCTTGGAAGGGATGGGGACAGTGTGGAGGGTCCTGACCTCACAAACTCGGCAGCTGGGTGGGACAGACCCTGCAGGGGACATCCCTGGGGTGTGTCCTGTGTCCCCAGCACCCACGGGGTGCTCTGGTGTAGCTCATGGCACAGACAGTGTCACATTCCTGCTCTGCCTGTGCAGGAGCAGCTCCCTTCCCTCTGCAGAGTGCCAGGGGATGCCAAAGATTCCTGCAAAGTCTGTCTGTCCGTCCTGGAGAAGCTTTTTTGTCGCTGCCAAGCAGCCAAACGTGGGAAGAAACCTCTGTCACCGACGTGCAGCATAAGCAGCTCAGAGGAGGGTGATGAAAACCGTGCCCAAATGAAGCCACTGCGGGGAATTAAACTGCTGGTAATGACCTAGATTGGAATTTGGCTGCAGCACTGGGACTAATGCCTGATTTTCCTGTGGGAAGTGCCAGGGGAGCTCGGCAGAGATGCTCAGGCCACCCTGCAGAGGCACCTCCAGCACGGTGGCCTCAACCCCAGCCCAGCAGAACGAGGCTTTGCATTGATGGGGAGAGCGAGGAAGTTTAGGCAGATGGATAAGCAAAGGCATCAGGCTGGAGGCTCTAAAGGAATTTTTTTGGGATTTTTGTTTGCTGCAGCACATCCAGTGCATTGGATTCCACGTGGGGCCCTAATAACTTTTAAATGAGGTGTTTTAGGACACGGTCAGATCATCAGAGGTGAGGGAGTTGGTCTGGTTTGCAGAAGCACTGCTCATTACTGCAGATTTCCACTGCTCAGCTGGGACGTGGTAATTGACTGGAAGTGTGCTCCTAGTCCAGTGTAATGGGAAATGTGATTATTTTCAGAGTCCTGGTCACCAACTCCTTCACACAGACCCTGAAAATAATACTCAGCCACCACGAGATTCTTCAAACTTGGAAATAAGTCAGGCTTAGCTTGATTTGTGGGTCATGCAATTCAAGCATTAAATCTTGTTTAAAGACAAGGGTAGAACCTCTTTCAGGAGGAGATGTGCAAGCAGAGATGAGATCTCTGTAGCAAGGGCTCTGAACCACATCAGTGAATGCAGAGAATGCACAGCTGACATGAGGTACAGGCCTCATGCTCAGCATGATGCACTGAGTGATCATTAAAGAGCTACAAATCTGATCAGCTCCAGGAATTTCTGGGAGTTCTGGGCATTCTGTATGAGCCCTGTGCACAGGATGAAAAATGCCAACATTAGATCCCAGGATATATAGAAAGATCAAACCAACTGCCAATAAAAGTGTAAGAAATGAATGGAAAAATCTGTGTAGTGGCTCAGCTGTGGCTGCAGGAACCATTCCCTGGAGCAAGGCAGGTGGCTGCCACCCTGCCTTGTGCTGGAGCAGAATGAAACCTGTTCCCTGAGAGTGATTTTCTTAAATTCCTGCTCTGGAAGGAGTCTGTAGCTGCAGGAGGTCTCACATTTGAGCTGCAGGGCTCAGCTCTCACCAGGTGAGCAGCACTGATTTGTGCTGGGGCTGGCTGCTGCTTTCTCAGATTGCACCACAAGTCCCATTAATATTCAGGGGTTTTGAATTCCAGCGTGTTGTTCCCTCCCAAACGCCGGTCAGGGATGGGATTGACTGGAACACTTGCACAGAACAAGCACTCCAGGGAATGCAAAGAGCCCCTCTTTTTATTCTGGGCAGAGCCAGAGGAGGATTCTCTACAATTACCAAAGAAAACCCTCTGACAGGCAGATGTGATGCAGATCAGGGCCGTGTTCATGTGTGTGTGCACTGGGGGACGATGCTGTGAATTCACAGCCACAGGGCTGGGCTTAAACCCAAATTATATGCAGAACTCCTAAATGCTGTACAGCACTTTCTGTGCTCAAAGCATGTGCTGGAGCACAGGCAGCTGCGTGGCTGGAGGAGGGGGAAATCACTTTTATTTCTCACTGACAGATCACTCCATTTTACGAGGGTTATCTGCTGCACTAAGCAAATATTTAAATAAGGTGGCCCTGAGAATATTACAGGGGGATTTACTACAATGCAGATCTCATCAGAGATTCATACATTGGAGGGCCTGAAGATCATGTACTGATTGCTGCTATTATGATATTATGATATTATGATATTATGAT